>NC_084744.1:12225782-12265782 GCF_033978785.1 Entelurus aequoreus
GTAGGAATGGTGTTCCTGGGAGTAAAGGACTCACCTTTTCTCCTCCAAACATATTGCTGGGTATTGTGGCTAAACAGCTACAATTTTGTTTCATGTGCCCACATAACTTTCCTCCAGAAGGTCTTATCTTTGTCCATGTGATGTCAGATGAAACAAAAATATTGTGGATGACTGACAGGAGGATTCACACTATTCATTTATTTCTACTATTGAATAAACACAGAGTGAACCTTCTTGCACCATTTTTTAAAGCGAGAGAGTGAGAAAACAAACACACATGGGAATGGCAATTTTTTGATGACTGCAAAGTTATCGAGTTCATTTTCACTTATTGAAAATGAACGATTGATTGATCATTGGCCCAGGCCTAACTGAGTGCAATATGGATAATACTGTTACTTAAAGATCAATTACGTACACAAATTAAATGTTACCAATCATAGGCTTACATAATAAATAACATGTAGCATGAAAGCACAGGGGCTAATGACTAGCGTGATGACAACTAGGGTAGTATACCAATAAACGTCACGTTTTAACCGTTAACTGTTTTTCATTACATATCTGTCATGCGTCTTCAGAGGAGTACTTCTACTTTATTTTTGTTTCATCACATAGTTATTGATTTATTTTTAAACTTATATGACAATTCAATTCATTTATGTGTCACGTTTAAAAACAACCTCAGTTGACCACAGTTCCGTACAGTTACTTAAAGGGATCAGATTATGATTTTTTTTTCTACATTTAAAACACTTTCTTGTGGTCTACATAACATGTAATGGTGGGGTTCTTTTGGTAAAAATGTTGCATATATTATGTTTTACTGACCGTTCTCAAGATGCTTTCTGACTTTCTCTTTAGGATGCACCGTTTTGTGGGCGGTCTTATTTACGTGCCTCCACTTTGACAGTGTCTTCTCCCCGCCATCTTTGTTGTAGTCTTTAGCACTTCCATAGCAAGTCTACTGACAGATATAAATTAGAACTATACGCTACTCTGTATTAGAAATGGCAAAAGCGGAGGAGGCATGTGCATGTACGAGCAAGTCTGCCCCACAACAAAAGGATAGCGGAAAAGAAGGAGCTTATTGACTACAGCGTCGGGCTACAATGGCGAACCCGCACAAAACCCTTTGGGTAAATTTATACCATATATGGATAATCCGGTGACGACATCGGTGCAAAAAACGTCACAGGATTAGCAAATTCCCAACAGCTCATTTGGAGGAAGTATGAAGGAAGGCAAGATTATTTTATAAATATCTCTGCAATGCCTCCATGGTTTGATTCACATTTTCGGAACTTACAGAGATGGCAAATAGACAACAGCAGGTACCCGTAGGTTAGAAAAGTTAGGGCCCCTTTAAAACATTTCCTGTGTAAATCATAAAGATCACGCGTCTTCAAAAGATGAGTAGTTTTACTTTATTTTAGTGTTGTTACTCAGCCTTTTGTATGGCATGAACGAATGCTTGACTATTTTACCCGGTAATACAACCCTAAAGTTTTGTGTGCATAATAACAGTGTGCATATTTTCTCAGAGTGAAAGTTTTGGAGACCTTCTTGCATCATTCCTCTGACAAATGTGCGCCAGTGCAGCGCGGCGAACCGAGCAAACCAGCCGGAAAATCAAAGGCAGGAGAGACGAAACGAGCTGCGGCGCTTTTATTTATGAAAGCTCCGTTGCAGAATTTTTCCTACACGTAGACACGGAGGTTATGACATAGCGGCGCTTAGTTTAGAAACGGGATCCGCGCGAGGAATTGGACGCTGGCGCTTCGTCCTGTGCGCGACTAAATGCGCTCCATCACGGTGCCAGCCAGTGTTGCAAAGCCTCGTGAGTTCAGCTGTGGCGAGATGCGACCAACATTCCTTTCCAAATACAGCGACCCACGCACGCTGTGTTCCGCTCGCCTCAAATAGTTCAAGTGGATGTCCTCCTAAAGGGGGACAGTAAGTCTGTTTACCCTTCCTTCCACCTGTATCTCCACTTGTGCACGTCACTACACTTATCACCACCTCCAACCTGACTTCCACATTTAAGTGCTCGATACGCTTCTAAACCCCTCTGTGTTCTATTTGTGCTCCTATAGAGATAGAGGCATGGGGGCTTAACGGAAAAGTGAAGGCAATATCAGTGCTGTGCTGGGAGAGAGAGGGGATACTGACTGAGATGTGCAGCGCAGCTATTTTTGACCACACTTTGACTGACAAACTGCTAATCTCTCACTGCGTGCGTGCGTGCGTGCGTGTGTCTGTGTTTCTACAGCTGAGGCAGCCGCCAGTGAAGCGCCTTCGTCTACGAGGGGACTGGTCAGACACCGGACCCCGAGCTCGTCCCGAGAGTGAGAGGGAGAGAGACGGTGAGTTCACAGCACAAAGTCACGATTTAACGAGTATTGACCTCAAAATAAGCCGGCCCTATAAATGTATAAATATTTATTTTAAACCGTATATCTTAACTGCTGGACAGTTGAGTTGACTCTGCTTAATTGATCAACATTATCTTAAAATTTGCATCCAAAACCTCCACTGTTTGATAACTTGCTAAAAAACCTTTGAGGCCCTGTGTCGTGGCCGCATCTCTTTCCGGATCACTGGTGTGTGTGAGTGACAAAAAGAAAAGCGCAAACACGTGAGAAGTCATTTAGCACTAGGGATGGGTACCGAATCTGGTACTTTTTTAGCACCAACCAAGTTAAGTAAGACTCCACTTTTCCAAAAATGCTAATATACATTGGCTTTGCTACAGACATGCTTCTCATTAGTAGAGGTGTCAAAAAATTAGATTTTTAAATGAATTGTGATTCTTAATTGTAACGATTCTTAATCGATTAAAAAAAAATCTAAAATCTATTTAAAAAAAAAAAAAAAGAAAATAATAAAAAAACTATTTTTTAGATTTTTTTAATCTGTCCTGTCCAGACACTCAGGCAAATCACATTGTTGATGTGAATGCCCGTATCTGCTGTACAAATTTACTTCAGAAAAGAGAAGTGTGGTATACTTCTCTTGGTGCCTTTTTTGTATTTTTACTTTATTAAAAGTCTGGGTTGAATTTTATGAAAACAAAACCAGTTTTCTTTTAAGTAATGAATACATTTATCAGAGTTGTTATCTATTTTATGGAGGAACATAGTTAATGATGGAACTGGCACCCAAAGTTATTAAATAAGTATTGATTTTGAATCGAGAATCGATTCTGAATCGCATCGTTACCCACAAGAATTGAATTGAATCGTGTGGTGCCCAAAGATCAATATCAGCAATTTTACATGGCAATTTTAACACCTTCAAATTTGTTACTGAAAACTACAACTATGATGCATGTTACAATCAAACAGCTGGGGTGTAATTAGTACACTTTTTAGGGCGCAAAAAAACCCACTCTATAACCAAACTTTTAGAGCCCAAGATCCCTGATCTCAGAAAAAACCCCAAAGCAAGATCTACCTCTGAGTCAACTATGTGTGTGCGTGCGTGCAATAGGCCGCTCACCATTACAGAACCTTACAGTTTGTGGAATATGTGGCAGAAGTTCCAGCACAGCACCGCATTGCTGGAGAGAGGACGCTGGTTGATTGCTGCCCAGAGAGCGTGGGCGCCTTTCTAATGATGCGTCCGCAAAATGCAAGTCCTCGCATGCAGGAGGGTGCTAGAAAATGTCAGATGCGTTCCCATAGTCAGCCTTAATGCGTTGTTGCAGGTCGATGATTTTTGTGCACGTCATGCCATGCGCGTTTGCGAGACGAGCAGGTGAAGTGTCCGGCCATGCTCGGGCGGTGTGGCCGCGGTTTCACGAGCAGCGGGATGAGAGACTGAAGAGAGAGAGGTGAGGCGATTTAAAATGCATACCTGTTGGCGGGTCTGTTGGCCACGCTCCGTGTGGGGGTGTCACCGATGTCATATTAGTATATAATTTTTTTTGTAATATTTTGACGATCGACTGGTCGATTGCCATCATCAATAGTGATCCCTGAACTATACACTACTGCCATCTAACGTCTTGGACTTGTAAGTGCAATTGCAAATGTGCACGTAATCACTTGCACTTGAACACCATTTTAAACTACATTTAAAAACCTGTGTGTTCGCCTCAATAAACTGAACTGGACCCACAATTTAAATGCTGTGCACCTTTTTACAACTCTGTGGTGGCTTCTGCTGTGTTTTTATGCCGTCGTTTGCTGGGGTGGGGGCAGCACGGTCAGAGACAGGAACAGACTTAAACCGATAAAGCGAGCTGACTCTGTCCTAGGCTGCCCACTAGACAGCATTGAGGAAGTTGCTGACAGAAAAATGCTGACCAAGTTGACATCCATGGTGTTTAATTCATCTCACCCCATGCACGGCACTGTGGGGGCCCTGAGTAGCTCCTTCAGTATTAGACCGTTACATCCACAGTGCAAGAAGGAACTACTGCAGATCCTTTTTGCCCACAGCCATAAGACTTTACAACACACTTATGTGATTACTGTGATCTTTTTTCTTGGTGTGCAGTACGAATGTTAGTGTTTTTTGTTTTATTTGATCTTTTATCTATACATATTAGTGCGCAATATGTAGTATTTATTACTTTTTTTTCCCATTACGTTTTACTACTGTTACTGTATGTAAAAACCTATACTGCAACAACGTAAATTTTCCATTGTGGGATAAATACAAGTCTATTGCATCTTATCCTATACTTTCAAATGGGATAATAAATACAAAATAATATACAACTGGACAACATAAGTTATTATAATCAGCTATTTTTTAAATGTTGCATTAAAAATGAGACTTTATTGCAAAACACAATATTTATTAATGCACACAAAAATTGGTATTCCTAGGTACCTGGAATTGGTACCGTATTGGTTCAAATGTGAACGGTAACCATCCCTATTTAGCACCACCTGAGTGTTTGCTTGTATAAGTCATGAGAACCCAAATTTAAGACCTATCTTTTTCAGAGTTTTTAAAGTAAAGGACCCTCTAGTGCTCTGGTCAACACAGTACGGTAACCTTAATGATACATATAACTTGGGGTGTCCTTCTCCCGATAGGACGTTTTCACTTCTGATATAATACCGATATTGGAGCCTTGAGTGTTGGCTGATACAGATTTTAATCCGATACGATACCAGCAGGAATCATTGTACATACTGTACTTTTATTATTTTGTATTGTGGAATGATAGTAAAGGTTTGATGAAGTGAAATTACTCAGAGAACAATGGTAGGTATTTCTGGATTTTTTTTTTTAGTTTTTCCTTCTCCCGATGTAGATTTAAATCAGGGGATGTCATGAATTTGTGGAGCCCTTTCAGACATTTGTGATTAAGGGCTATATAAAATTAATTTGATTTGTTGATTGATGAAAAACACTAACCTTATGGCAGGTTTATATTTTTGAAGTGTTCATTTGTGTTTTGGTAACACCTAGTGTTCACAACAGAAACTAAAAAAACTCAAAAAATGTGAATATTGTGTAAAGTTTTGTTCATACCAGTTTTGTTTATATCAGCAATTAGATTTACAAGGTGAAGCTAATATATGACATGGGCTCATAAAGTGCAACTCAAAACATTTCAAGACTTCTTTTGATATCATTTGGATGATTATGAAAACCTTGAATAGAAATTTTCAGAAAATTTTGGTTTAAAAAAACTGTAAACCGTTATCAACATTATAACTAACAAAAGCTTGTCATATTTCACTTCGTATGTAATGAGTTTATAACACATATTAGTTTCATATTTGATGTTGAATGGCTGAAGTTAATGGACCTTTACACGATACTGTAAGTTTGAGTGTCGCCTGTACCCACAAAGTAGCTAAGCTGGCATCACTGATCCCTCCTGCTACATCTTCTTATTCTCTGGCAGACCAGGCGCATATGAGGTGTTAATCAGTAGTATCCAGTGCCATCTACTGTGTGGCATTGTAAAGACCGCTACAATTTGTATTATGTGTTAAAGAGCGAAGGCCAACAGGTAGTGTTGAATCTCTTTGTGACGGTCCAAAACACTGAGGGCCTTTTTGTAGACACATATCCATGTCGTTACCAGTGCACAACCTCTTTTTCCTCTTCTAGGCGAGCAAAGTCCCAACGTCTCTCTGATGCAGAGGATGTCTGACATGTTGTCACGCTGGTTCGAGGAAGCCAGCGAGGCTCAGAGCAGCAGAGGGACTCGCCCTCAGCCGCGACCCCGAGGTTGGAACTGTTTTGTTGAACTTGTATGGTTTTATATGTTTTATTACCGTAAAATGCTGCAATCATCGGTAGAGCGAAGAGGACAGAGCTCTAATCGGAAGCATCGCAGGCTGTTATTTCTGAATTTTGACAACGCACTTTACTTTAATACTGATTTGGCATGCGCACATGTTCATTGATAGTACTATGCACAACACAGCAGCAACAAAAACAACGTTGTAATAGCGGTAAGGATCAAACTGCTGAGCCAGATGAGTATATTGTAAAGAAGTACGGCAAGTGTAACACGCATGAGTGACATTCCAACAGCTGAGTAGTGCAACCAACACCAGGTAGATAAAGCTGCTGGATGCTGACCACTCACTCATTATATGTAATGTTATTGTCATCTTGTAGAGGTTATATAAAAAAACTATAATAGACTAAGATTAATAATACAATTGACCAAGGACCGCAAGTTTTTATTTTGTAAAAATATAAATACTAAAAACAGGCATCTACAGTGTAACCCAGATTTACTAACTTAATTAGTTCTTAAACATGGGTTGTAAATCGAAACATTTGTGTAGTGAAGCGGAGTTCCCCATAAGAAACAATGTAAACATGAGTACTTGGTCCCAGCCTTGACAAAAGTCTCTCCTGTAGTAAAAGAATGCACACTTTGAAGACTCTATAATGTGTAAATATACAGTATATGTATATCAAACAAACATAACAAGGGGGTGACGGATCTACAATCTTTTTATTATCAAAACAACACAACGGAAATCTGAACTGTCAACATGCACACACACCCAAAAGTCCCTTTAGTGCTCTCAAAGACGTTAACAACCATGTTGCTACAATAATTAAAAAGAATTAAAATCCTTGTTACTTTGCTGTCGGCAAATGTTAAAAGAGACAACGGCAGAGGCAGAGAGAGAAGAGGGCAGGGAGAAGGGGCAGTGTTTGTGGGTTTTCCCTCCTCTCTAAGTTAAAGTCCACAGTGAGTCCCTCCTTTCCAGGTTGGTTTGTTGGGTTTTTTGAGCCCATATTAAGTAAGCAAAATAGACAAAACTTGGTGAATGGCGAGAAAAGAAACACACGCAGAACCACTGAAGTGGCGGCCGACTAATGGACTGCTAAAACTGGATGTGACGTAGAGGGCTCCGCCTCTCAAAAATGTCTGTGCCCCGTGTGTACTGTACTTCACAGGAAGTGACATCCCCAAAATGGCTGCGCCCTAAGGCTTCCAGCGGCACACAAAAATGAATGAATGAAACGTTCGTACACAGAGACATGGTACACACAGAGAGGCATATTTGGCTCGATCTTAAAGAAATCAGAAACATTACTAATAGAGGGGTTTCCAAAATGGAGGTTCCACTGTACTGTATATATAAAGACAAAAATTTGATTTTTCAGGTGTAGGTGTCAGTATCCAAATTTCAGCTTTTTATGTCGTTTTTCTTACATTCTTACTGTTGTTTTTTGTTAGATTTTATTTTGAAAATGTGCTGCGGGCTGCACTTTGGACGCCCCCGAAATAGACAGGGTTAATTGGAGCATTATGGTGTATGTCTGCAGGCTTGTAAGCATCTTCTCTTTATTCCCAGGAACAGCTCTCCGCCCCAATATTCCCACTGCAGCTCCAGCTGCTTCTAGCGCCCCCGACAGACCAGCGGGAACAGAGGCGGTGACACCTTCCCCTGCATCTTCTTCCTCATCAGAGTCATCCTCAGCCGCCGGGCTACCTCCTGCTTCCGGTGCGTCGTCCGTCGAGAGTTCCACGCCACCCTCCTCTACAGAGGCCAGGCCGAGGAGGCAGGCCCCTACGACAGCGGCCACCTCCGAGACGACGCTTTCTGGTAGGAGTCCCCCCTTGTCACGTTTATGGTTTTGATGTTTTTGTGTGTGTTAGAGCCACGCCTCACCCCTTCAGCATCCATTTCCTGTCCATCCTCCCTTTTCCCTAATCTCCACCCTCTCTCCGTCAGAGTACGGCCCTCATCGGCTGCCCATAAGTTTAGTATGTAGGCGTTTGCAGAGGTTGCTCCGCCTGGCTGATCCCCCTGGACAGGGGCGGCAAGCGGCCCTTTCTTCCTCTACTTCCTCCTCTGCCTCTGCACCCCCAGAGGGACAGTCGCAAAGACTGACTGCCACTGCTACTCCTGAGACGCATCCCCATACAGGTTACCCTTACCCCCACCCCATCCTTCTTGTCGCTGTCTGCCTGCTCTTTTTACCCTCATCTTGCCCATGTTTGTGTGGGCTCCACTATGACTTCCAACTAATCCTACTACCATCCCTTCTCCAATCACCAAAACGCCACCCCCCTTAACCCCATGCTCTGCACGCTGCGTCTCTCCACATTTCCACGTTTGTTTTTGAGCTTTCACCTGAAACCCTCTTGTAGTAGTGGCACCAGTGCTCTACACTACAGTGTGTCCTACATTATATCTTCAAAATCCAGAGTTGTTTGACCATGTTCCTGCACTGTACGCCTGACAGCATGTTTAGCGTGTGCAAGGAGGAGGAGCGTTCTTGCATTGTTGAACAAGCCAGATATTAGTTTGCAGTACACTGACCCCCTGGATTTCCACAAAATCCGGCAATCCCCACCACCGTTCTGTTGCGGCTCCGACGTGCAGTGAAATAGCACAGACTTTTACGAGATCTCGCGAATCCACGCATAATCACGTGATAAGGGAAGTAAGTAGTAATAAAGCGAACCAAAAAACGTTTATTCTGTCCTTCCAGAGAAGCAGAAGCAAATAAACTCGATCCTGTCTTGATACACCACTTCATCTTTTGCAGCAAGCACCAATACAACAGTAACATCATCCTCGGCGAGCGTGTCACACAACCAGTCCTCTGCTTTCCGGGTCTCCGTATCAGCGGAGATTTGACCCAGGCCCCTGTATTTCCATTTAGCTGCCCAGGATATCAGGATATGCCTGTACATTATTCTTTAGTTTTGGACCTCCAGAAACAGCATGTCCTCATCCATTTGTGTCAACAAGATGAAATTAAGTCTGAAAACCTTTGACAAGTTGACTTCATGTCCATCGCCACCCATTATGACTTTTCAAAGTGTAAAATACGATCCGCCTTGAAGGCGAAGTATATTATTTTTAAAGTAAACCGCATACTTTATTTTGTTTTTCTGCATGACTTCCTGTCCAACACTAGCAGATTTTAGCTAAATTGAACGGATTTGTTGCGGCATCGGGCAAAAACAGAAGCTCTGCGTACAGTTAGCGCTGGAATGTGGAACGGCAACGGCATGTCGGTGATATCAGGGTTTTTCCTGGCTCAAATTGAGGCAGAGGTGGTACAATCCTGACCATGCGCCAGAATTTTAACGCAAAAAAAATGGTAGTTTTTTTTCAATTTACAGTAATATGCTGTAAAGAACACCGTAAAATGTATTGTCATTTTTATTAATTTGATGGGTAGTTTGCTGTAAAATCATAAGGCAAGCAGATATTTAAATATCAGTATTTATTTTTCTTTAGACAAAAAATGTTTGGAAAGTATGATCATATACTGTAATATTTGTTGCAAAGATGGATACTATTAAAGTTTAAAAGACATGCAATTTCAAACAGTATATATATATTTTTTCTGTCAAAATGAAAAAAAATCCATCACATTTGGTGGAAAAATATTAAGTACTTTATTGACACATCATTTTCAGGTGTTTGCGGGCCAGATAAAATGATGTCGTGGACCAGATCTGGCCCCCGGGCCTTGAGTTTTAAACCTGTAACGTAAGCGCTTGCATAAGAGAATGATGGGCTCATAACTTGTGTGGTGGGGCCACTTTTGCTTGAGACACTCATAGATGATTTTGAAGCAGCCTTCAAGCGCACTGTGGACCAAAATTTCCACATGTTGTCACCACCATGAATTATTACATTTTAACTGGAATGTTAATTTCTCTGCTCTGTTTCACCTGTACTCTTGACTTTCCTCCTCGCGAGATCGCTTTTTAAAGTAGTGGCTAATTTTGCCTGCAATGCTAAAAAACATAAACGTTACTCTGACACAGAGGAAACTTTTTTTTTAATAAACACAACATACTTGTAATGCTTTCTTGGGGTCACTCCTTTAAGTTGACCTTGTACCAGTCAATCTGTACCGTCGTGAAACTCTACCTGATCCTATGCAAACTTCTAATAAATTCTTCAATCAATCGATCTATTATGATCAGTCAGAAAATGTTGGAAACGAAGCTAGTACTACTAGCTGTGTTCACTTAGCAGAGACAAAATGTTCACAGCACAGTCTGGAGTGTTCTGTGGAAGTCCAATGATCCCTCCGTATCATGCTCCATATGGCAGAAATGATGAGAAATCCACCTGTTACGGCGGTCAACGTTATGCACAAAGTAGTGGAAAAAAACACAATTCGATCTGTTTCTTCTTTGGTAGTTGCTTCAGGTCTTTCCGGTGCACTGCTGTCGATATAGCGGCTCTATAGTGGCGCAACGCTGCAACTGCAGTTAAAATACATAGCTGCCGCAGAGGGACATCAATCGCTCAATCAACACAGCTTTGCGCTGTGTTGAGCGATATTAATCGCTCTGGCTGGGGGCGGCCGCCACGCAATTTTAAACGCAGGAAAAACCCTGGATATTCCACGGGCGGTGGAAACTGACATATTGACTTGAATGAAAACAGAAAGAGTCCACTGGCGTGCAGGTACTGGTCCGCGGCGTTTCAGATTCAGTGGAAATTGGAGGTTAACGTCCTCTTCGTCGGTCGCAAACAATATGCAAACTAATTTCCAATTTACTTTATTTTCCTTGAGTGTGATGACTTAAACAGGTTATTTTATGATTTTTGTTTACATTCAAAACACTTCCTTGTGGTCTACATTATACAGTACACGTAATGGTGGTTCTTTATGTTTTAAAGACCGTTTTTAAAAGCTGCTTTCTGACCATCTCTTCAGGATGCGCTGTTTTGTGGCTGGTCTTATGGTTCCACTTCGACTTTGTTGTAGTTTTTAGCGCTTCCATAGCGAGTCTGACAGATATAAGTTAGAATCATGGACATTATACTGTATATTGACCGCTACTGCCTATTGGTGCTGACGAGATGTGGTGCGTCCATATTGAAAGGGGCAACATTTCCATCTGCTAACAGGCGTAATGACGTGTCAGCGCATTTAATCCATCATTACTTCCTAAATACTAAACTTTATTTCAGCTGAGTTTATAGCTAGCTGGCAACAATTTCGCTGGTGGGCATAAATACTGTACAATAATCTTTCATTCACAAAATACAACCAATAGTTATGTTCACTCTTACTTGTGAAAAGTAATCCCCCGTCACGTGTTTGCAGAACAATGTTTTGACATCATGTTTTTCCTAGTTTCTGCTGCTGAAATACGAGGAAGATACCCCTTTCAAGATGGCTGACGTATTTATTGCGCACCATTCGATGTCTTTGGTTAGAACTATATGCTAACTTGTATTAGAAATGGCAACAGCGGAGGATGCATGTGCATGTGCGAGCCAGTCTGCCCCGTAACAAGAGGATGGCGAAAAAGAAGGAGCTCATTGACTGCAGCGTCAGACACAATGGCAGACTTGTGCAAAGCTCTGTGGGTAAAATTTTACCATATGTATTTATGGAGATATCCGCTGATGAGATAGGGCAGAAAACGTCAAAGACAGAGCAAATTTCCAACGGCTCGTTTGGAAAAGTATGAAGGAAGGCAAGATTATTTTATAAATATCTCTGCAATGCCTCCACGGTTTGTTAGAAAAGTTGCTTTTGCATATTAGGGCCCCTTTTAAGAGCTCCGTCGCAGAACCAATTAATCTCGCAAATTGAGGTACTACTGTATGTGTCCCTGGAGAGTTTATTAGCATCAAACATGAGCTATCATCTCCCTAACTTGTTTGCTGCACTTTTGACCAAGGCGGCGCTCTATTGATTTTTCAAAAAGCATCCTTTCTCGTGGGAATCCGCTCCTAGCTAGGTGTATACGTGGCTTTCATATTGTGAAAAAGCAACAAAAAAAAGAGGCAGGCTTCACTACACATCTTGAAATGTGTCAGTCAGCAACAGACGTGAGAGCTGTAAGTTTAATTATTTTATTTTCCCTTAGCAAATAGGCTAACCTAGCATGATGTTGCTATTAAAATATGAATGTAATGTTAGCACTGTAGCTACCATACTGTAGCTATGCTAGTGTTGCTACTGTTTGTGTCCTCCTGTCCCACTTAATGTTACATTGTTGTATGTGATGAATGGCAAGGGTAGAGTATGTGTGTAAAATGTGGATGAAGTACACAATAGGGCATCAAAGACACACACAGTCACTTGCTTCACTTTGGGTGTACTAAAATCACTTTTAAACTGTCTAAATTCCAGCACCAAGGCTTAATTTTGGACAATACACCTCCAATTAGCGTTGTCTCTATAAACATTTGAATATCGATACGATTTTTTCGGCTAGCAATCTGATCCCATTCCAAGTCCCCATCTGATACCCGAATCAATTATACAACTGAAAATGTTTTATGACGAGTAATTAAAGTAAACACAATAACACATTTTTATAATGCTTACCTTAATAAATTTAGATTTTTTTTGGTGTTGTTGTAAATCAGATGATGTATTAAATGCGACACAATTATTATTTTTCTACAAAATAAAGTGGCTAATGCACAATAACTAAACTAAACAACAGCAAAAATGTATTTTGGCTCTCATTTTAATTTTTGGGGTTTTGCCCTCAAAGCCTTCCTGTATCCAGAGACTTACTCCCTGATTTAGTAAACAATAACAAAACTAACCAAAACAAGATTTTGTAATAATAATAAGAAGACAACAATAACTCTAATCACTTTAGTTTTGTTTTCTGTATATACTGATACTCCACTCGGTATCGTCAATAACGACATCTGGCTCGATTGCCTCTACTTTGCATTGACGCTTTAGCGGTGAATGACCCCTTTGAATTGGTGAAAAGTACAGTACTATAAAAAGAGACCTTAAGATCTCTTAATTATTCATGTTGGGCCTCTAGGTGATGTTTAGTACTCTTATTTCTGTTCCAGATTCCCCTTCGTCTGTGGTAAACAAGCAGCTGGGATCCATGACTCTCGATGAGCAGCAGGGTGCGTTCTTTAATCGTCATCTTCCAGAGATGCACAACATTATAAGATACTGTACAATATCTGCATAAAAAAAACACTGCCAGAGAAATTTTAATTGTAAATATATCTCATGTTTGCATTCTCTCTCCACGCAGGCGGAGCGTCCGTGTCACAGCCTGATGACACTCTGCCGGCCATCTGCAGTCATGCCTCCACCTCCGTTACCAGTCGACCCAGTGCGGCGGAACCGGTGCTCAGCCTGCACTACAGCTCTGAGGGAACCACCACCAGCACCATCAAGCTGGACTTCACGGATGAGTGGCAAGACATTTTTATTTCAAACGACCACTTTATGATTGAGCAAGTTCTCAAACAGAGGTTTT
The DNA here is from genome assembly GCF_033978785.1 of Entelurus aequoreus. Taxonomy (NCBI): domain Eukaryota; kingdom Metazoa; phylum Chordata; class Actinopteri; order Syngnathiformes; family Syngnathidae; genus Entelurus; species Entelurus aequoreus. The sequence continues at coordinate 12,239,464 of NC_084744.1, forward strand.
GTTTCAAAAGGAGCAGCAGCACATCCACCTCTCTGGGCAACGGAGGTCACAAAGTGTCTGACGCAGTGCAGAGTCGAGAGAGTCCATCCACAGAGAGCTCTGTTGTGGTGCAACGTGAGTCACGTCCTGTATGATCAACATTCATAAACATATATAATGTAAAAAACAAGAACACTGGCAGTGAAGAGGCTTCCAGGGCTAAAACATTTATCCCCTGCAAAATTCTGCCATTTTTTATGTCTATCCCTTGTTTCAAGAGAGAACATTAATGGATCTGCCTAAAACATCAGCTCTATATAACACATTACAATCAAAATGTATAGAAATATTCCGGAAAGCACACTCAGCTTGCTAGTGTCTTTCCTTGTTTAAATTCAATTGTCTTTGCTACTTGCTACTAGTAATTTAAAAAGTTTAATATTCAACCAAGATATATCATCACAACTTTGCCCAATATAATTATTTCTTTATTTAATGTGTTTTTTCTCAAATATTTTTTGCTGTGCTTCCCAGTGTGGTAAAGTAACTGTACTCTTAGTTTTGCCTTTTTTACTTGCATATTGAAACACAAAGAAAAATCCAGAAGGTGCCTGGTTGGGTACATTAGAAGGTGCCTGGTTGGGTACATTGTGGTCGTCTACATAAGCACAACCTGATCTTTTATTATGTTAGTTCAGCAATTTAAATAGGTTCTTGTTTAAAGTGGCGCTTATATTATTTAACTGATATGTATGTATTAAAAAGAATGCCCATGATAATACATTTTGTTGATATTTTGTAACTTATTTAAATGTTTAGTTTGTAATATTATTTTAATATATTTTTAACTTATTGTATTTATATTATTATTATTTGTTGATTTATGTCACGTTTCCATATGGCCTATTGACACAACATATGGAAAGAGAGTGGCATAATCCTGTAAAAATGTCTGGTCGAATACATCGTGTTTGATTTGATTTGACTACAACCGTGCTTCTAGTTATTGGTTGAGTCATTCTGACCAAAATGTTATGGAAAATGGGGAAAAAAAACTAAATATATATATATATATATATATATATATATATATATATATATATATATATGGAAACAAACAAATAAAAACGTGTAGTTTTAGGTAGAACTCCTTAGTAGAGGTAACACTGGATGCATGGTTTCCTTTCTCAGCTCCCCGTGACCTCTCAGGGCCACAGAGTGTGACAACCACGAGCACGGATCCTGCATGCGATGCCTCCTGCTCCAGTGACCCCATCCAGTCGTCCACCCCGTGCCCAGCGGAGGGCTCCTCCTCTAAAGTGGGTGTCACGGAGAGGAGTCCTTCTGACCCTCCGGAGGACACCTCTGGGGGCTGCAGGAGACAGGAGCCCCGGGAAGGGGAGGCGAGGACGGAGGTTGGGGAGGGGCAGAGTCAACCAGCGCGGGGGAACCACGACTCTGACGACAGCGATGACGACCCCATCCTCATCCCATCAACACGTTTCCGAGGACAGGGCCAGAGGTACAGTATATTGACGAGACCACTCCGAAGCCTTCTTTTCTTACTTGAATAGTCATTTTTTGTCACTGATTTGTGGTACTGCACATTTAGATTAAATTCCAGAGGATCTGCAGTTGGAGATAGAATGATCAGGTAACGCGTTTGGTGTGTGACATAGCAGAGACAAGGATACACAAGGGGAACTAACACGCACACACAACTAACTGTTGCGGCATGTAGCTACTGACTGCACTGTGTGTAGAAGAAGCAATTATTTATTTACTCATAAGCAACACACCCTCACAGACACTTCATTAGGTACACCTGCGCAATCTACTGTGATGCAATACAAGAACATTTTGCCTGTACAAATGTAATAATGCTCATGTTTGATTTGTTTCTACTAGTTTTCCCCTCACTTTTAGTGACCAAAATATTAGAAACATCCCTCGTTAGAATGTGGTGCAGTTCTACACAACCACAAACGTAAAAGCGCTATATAAATCGAACCCATTATTATTGTTATTATTATTATTATTATAGTTACATTATTTTTTTTATTTTTTTTACTGCATTGAACCAACTTACATTTGACTTCAAAGGGGAACTGCAGTTTTTTTAATTTTTGCCTATCATTCACAATCCTTAGGTAAGATAAGAACACATGTTTTTCTTTTTTTATGTATTCTAACTCATAAATAAATGCTAGCAAAAGTCCGCTAACAATTGAGCCAATGGTTGTTGCTCTATTCCACCTATGAAGCACTTTAAAAAAACATCCAAAATACATTGTTGTATGTACACGTATATGTAATGTATATGAGATTTACATATTTTGCTCATTTTAGGCATATGGGGGCATATTCATTTCCCAGAAGCATCACAACGTTCACTTTTTTCCTTCAAAAACAATCACTAAGCATCATACTGCAGTATTGCTAAGTGCTGAACAAGATATAAAAACTTCCAACATAATAAAACAATCACTTACTGAACATGTCTGCTCTCACTACTATGCCAACTGATGGGATGTTCATATATTTGCGTTTAGATTAAGAATTTAATCTAAATCCTCGTGAAGGGTTGGAAAAACCCTTCTTTTCGTGTCTTTCTTGCCATCTTCGGGTCTTAAGTTGGATGTCAAAGTTTACCCACTTCTTTGTTTATGGCTACAACCTTCTACTATCCAGACGAGAGGCTTGATTTAGAATTTAGAATTAACTTTCACTAACTCATTGGCTCAATATGTCAATATAGCAGCATAAGCTAGTTAGCTCTCTGAGATCATAGCGTGGCTAAAAATACTTTGTCTGCATTAACGCTTATACTAACAATATTGCTAATACTTGGTTAATATTCAAGTCACAACATGTAAATAGAGTACTGCTGGCAGTTTTTGATGTTTTTTTAGAGGGCTTTATGGGCGGAATAGTGTACTCCCATTTGCTGCATTGTTAGCCACCACATATTTGCTGTATTTTACGATTTACATTGCATAAAAAAAAGAAAAATAAATGTGTTCTTGTCTTACATATGGATTGTGAATGATAGGCAAAATTCCCCCAAAAAGTGCAGTTCCCCTCTAGTAATTATTTAGAGTACCGGGTACATGACAAAGGAAAACATAGCTCTTTTTGACAACATTGTTTTTTGATGACAAGTATATTGCAAACACAGCAGCAACAGAACCAACGTTTAAATAGCGGAAAAGATTGAGCCAGCATTAATGGGTTAATTGTAAACAACAGTGTGGCAACAAGCTGACTGGCAACATTTTAAAGTGCTTGCAGATGTAAATAAAGCTTCTCAGTATACTTTGAATGCAGCTACCCTCGTCCCTCACTACATCGCACTTCTAATGTCGTGGCTTCACTAAATCGCGGATTCTTTTAACCTAAAAAAAACCATATTCCACATGTTTGTAGTGATGTTATTCATATATTACATTAATTACAGTGCAGTGTTTGTCTTATTTTATTATAGTACTATGTTGTGGCAATCCATAAATATTTTCCAAGCAAGGTTAAGGGGTTGATTAACTCTACTGTGTAAACAACACCGCGCTAATCCTGACGCTAGTCTAGATTCACTGCGACAATCTCAAGTTACTTTTTGCCAGATTTTCTTTTGATGGTACTTCATTTTCAGAAAATGACAAGTTTTGCTGGAAAGTAGATTTTTTGCTAATGTTTTTTTGGTGTAGTTACGGTCGACAACAGTTTTATTACCTTAGAACACACAGTGGGTGACCATATGGGTTTATTTCATGTGTACAGGACTCCAATTATGTTACAAAATCGTATTTATGTCATAAATAGTTTTTATGCTCTATTAGGGACGTCACGGTATGAACATTTCTTTTCACGGTTATTGTGACCAAAATTATCATGATTATTATTATCGCGGTATTTTTAAATGTGCTCAAAATTTCCAAGAAGTACTTACACTGAAATCTTTCAACCAAGTCTTATTAAAAAAAAAAACACAACACAAATGTTTTCCTTTGTAGAAGAAACATTATTGTAGATAAAAATGCTGTTTCATGGACCTCAAGTAGAATGTGGATGTGCATATGAAAGCAACACAAACATAGTAATATAGTAGAAAACATTTTTTTAAATAAACGTGAGTGAGTGCAGGATAGCACTTTATGGACATAAGAGATAAAAAATAAAATAAAAACAATTGTAAGTATTTTGCAAGGTGGCACCTGATGGCCATAAGACATAACTGCACTTTTTGTCCATATAGATAAAAATAGTGTTCATATATGACATCTAGTCTTTCACATAGGGCTGCAAGATTATGGCCAAAATAATAATTACGATTTTTTTTGATCAATATTGAAATCATGATTAAAACAGTGTTGAGGTGTGAACACGACGGCATCATGTTTGGTCTCTGAATTCTGCATCTAAATTGTCCAGGTGTACCTAATGGAGTGTCCAGTGAGTGTGTAAGAAAAGCATATGGAGGTTGTGACTGGGTTGTTCTAAATCACAAGCATGAGGTTCATACCACACAGCTTGCCTGTTCGCTCACATGGTCTCCTCGTCTCTGCAGACGCTCGGCCGCCGCCCGCATCCAGGAGCTGTTCCGCAGGAGGAAAGAAAGAAGGGAGATGGAGGAGAGCGAGACGCAGAACATCAGGAGGCCCTCTGTTAAAATGGTGTACAAGGGCCACCGCAACTCCCGCACAATGGTAGTATTTTTAATAATATGCTTTTAAAATTACAGTATTTCATTACAGTAAAGGGTCAACATTTTAGAGTAGTCAATGTACAGTTTGTACAACAGTATAGATTTGTTAAAAAAAAATAAAAAATTATATATATATATATATATATATATATATATATATATATAAGGTCTGGAAAAAACAGAGGCTATATCATCCCTACAAGCCTGTTTCCCAGGTTTCCCTGCTCGTCAGGGGATTTTATTAAAAACAGGGAAACCTGGGGAAATAGGCTTGTAGGGATGATATAGCCTAAAATCCCCTGACGAGCAGAGAAACCTGGGAAACAGGCTTGTAGGGATGATATAGCCTAAAATCCCCCGACGAGCAGAGAAACCTGGGAAACAGGCTTGTAGGGATGATATAGCCTAAAATCCCCCGACGAGCAGAGAAACCTGGGAAACAGGCTTGTAGGGATGATATAGCCTAAAATCCCCCGACGAGCAGAGAAACCCGGGAAACAGGCTTGTAGGGATGATATAGCCTAAAATCCCCCGACGAGCACAGAAACAAGAAGCTTGTAGGGATGATATAGCCTTTGTGTTTTTTCCTGACCTGTGTGTGTGTGTGTGTATATATATATATATATATATATATGTATGTGTGGGAAAAAATCACAAGACTATTTCATCTCTACAGGCCTGTTTCATGAGGGTTTCCTCAATCATCAGGAGATAAAATCTCTGATTTTTTCCCACACATACATATTACGCTCTACCACGGTATCGAGCACTATTTTTTATATATATATATATATATATATATATATATATATATATATATATATATATGGGGTCACAGGGACCCCATCAAGTCATAAAAGTGGGGTCCCACTTGTTTGTAAGCGTTTTGAAAAGAAATGATATTCCTTTGTCCCCCGTTCCATCAAAATGTATATGTATGTTTGTCTTCTAGATTAAAGAGTCCTGCTTCTGGGGCAACAACTTTGTGATGAGCGGCTCAGACTGCGGCCACATCTTTATCTGGGACAGGCACACGGCCGAGCACCTCATGCTGCTGGAGGCCGACAACCACGTGGTCAACTGCCTGCAGCCGCACCCTTACGACCCCAGTCAGTACCATAACAATGTTCCATGTACTGTATGTACAGTGTATATCTACCACCCTACCTCACGCACCCTGTCGTTCAGTTCTGGCCTCCTCGGGGATCGACTACGACATCAAGATCTGGTCGCCGCTGGAAGAGTCGGCGTCTTTCAACAGGGTGCTCGCTGATGAGGTAGGAGAACTGTGTGTATTGTGACGCTTTACGGAGCAGTTTTTTTTTCTCACTTTGAATTATTAGCGGTTTGATCCAAATAAAAGTAGGAAATAAGAGAACGTCGCTCACTGGAGGGACAATGTTGGTGAGGATTTGGACGGAAAGCATGAGTAGATTGATGCGAGACAAACCCAACCAAGTAATGTCCAGACATATATTTATTGTAATGCATGTTCAATTACCGTATTTTTCGGAGTATACCGGTAAGTCGCTCCGGCCGAAAATGCATAATAAAGAAGGAAAAAAACATATATAAGTTGCACTGGAGTATAAGTCGCATTTTTTGGGGAAATGTATTTGATAAAATCCAACACCAAGAATAGACATTTGAAAGGTAATTTAAAATAAATAAAGAATAGTGAACAACAGGCTGAATAAGTGTACGTTATATGACGCATAAATAACCAACTGAGAACGGGCCTGGTATGTTAACGTAACATATTATGGTAAGAGTCATTCAAATAACTATAACATATAGAACATGCTATACGTTTACCAAACAATCTGTCACTCCTAATCGCTAAATCCCATTAAATCTTGTAAGTCTAGTCTCTTACGTGAATGAGCTAAATATTATTTGATATTTTACGGTAATGTGTTAATAATTTCACACATAAGTCGCTCCCGAGTCTAAGTCGCACCCCCGGCCAAACTATGAAAAAAAACTGCGACTTATAGTCCGAAAAATACGGGTATATATTTTTTTAAATTATTAGCATTATTTATCTGAAGATAATTTAGGATTATTATGGAAATACAGTATGTATTGAATATTATAACTACAGTATATACAGCTTGTACTATTTAGTAACAAATATATTTAAACATACTTTCTCTTATTTGTTGGAATTTGTTTAAAAAAAATTATAGAACTTAAAAAAACAATTGTACAAATAAAGGTCTCTACCCAAATAATGCGGGTACTTTCTGCATGCAGTATATGATTGTAACATTTGTTTACATTTTTCAATAATACTTGCTGTTGTGAAAAGATGCATTTCTATAATATTCCCCCTTTAATAAACAACTCCTTACAGTGTAGTGTTTTTCCCTGGTATTGTCTGTCGTTGAGTGAATGCTATTTTAAAATGTTAAATTTAAATAGATTTTTCAAAAATAAATCAAATACGGGAAAAAATAAAATGTGAATATTTTAACTACTTGTTAAAATATACATTTAATGCTATTTAAAAAACAATAAAACAACAACACTGACATAACACCTTATTTTTCAGGGACTTTTATTGTTTTCTTTTATGCTCCTCCTAGGAATAAGAAAAAAAAATGTGCGCCACCCGCACACACTGCGCCACGACTATAGTGTCATTTGTCTATAAAATGTTTATAAATATACCTCTGCAGGACATTGTATCCTTATTATTAAGGAAAATATACAACAATGAAGTTATTCTTTAACATAATTTGTTATATGTAACAAAAAATATAAAAAGTGCATCAATTTGCATGAAATAAAAAAATAAAAAACATTTGGTGACTGACTTTAACCATTAAATACTGAATAAAAAAAATAAAAAACTCAAATTGATTGGCAACATTAACTCAGGAGCACAATTTATAAAACACTTTAATCTATAAAATAAAAATGAACAAAACAATTTGTGCTGATTTTTATCAAATTAAAAAGGACAAAGTCAGAATTAATGCTACAATGAGCACATTTTGTAGTGCACAGCTTTTCGAAGTGGAGCTTGAAATATTATACTGCATGATACTGATAAAGCATGTTCCCTGAGGTCACACGCGCCCCACTATTTGAGAAGAACTGCTATAAATGATGGCTCCTCCGAAGGGAAATATAGTGGAACATTACAAACCTTATGAAAGTGAGGCAAATATGCATCAATAAACTTCTTTAAGTCAGATTTTTGCATCCTTCTCTTTGCCTCCCAGGTCATCACCCGAAATGAGCTGATGCTGGAGGAGACGAGGAACACAATTACAGTGCCCGCGTCCTTCATGTTGCGAATGCTGGCGTCCCTCAATCACATCCGATCAGGTACACTTGTCACTCACACAGTCACTAATGGTCTTATCTTTTTACCCAAATTCTGATGGTTTTATACCCACCAGATCGTCTCGAAGGCGACCGCTCCGAAGGTTCAGGCCAAGAAAACGAGGACGAGCAGTAAAGTAGATCGATAAATCCTTTTTTTTTTTAAAAAGAACACTTTTTTTTTTTTGTTGCAGAACACTTCTTGAGATTTGTACAAGTGTAGAATACTTCCTTTTTGATGTCATTTATAGCCCCGCCCCCCAAGCTGTTTTTTTTAAAGACTTTCTTACCAATGTTCATGTACAAGGGTGAACTCCATGTGGGTAAATGTGTGCGAGTGAACGCAAAAGTGTGTGTCTTATACATTAGCTATGAGAGGTGAGTGGCGTGCAAGATTGTTATGTGCAATATTATTATTATTATTAATATTATTATGTTAGGAGCGAGTTGGCGTATACGATTGACGATTGTTTAAGTGTTGAATTTCAAGCGATGTAAACAAAAGGTACTTCATACTTTTGGTGTACGTGGGAAAATAACCTAAAGAACAAAAGCAATTAAGACTCGCCCCCAAGTGTTGATGTAATACATTAATCTTTTACAGAATTTTGAAGAAAAAAAACAACAAATAAAGGAACAGGACATCTCAAAGATGTCTGCGTGACAAATGTGCCGCTGCTCTCTCATTCGGCTAATTGACTGACGCAATCCACAATATTGAACAAAACACTTTTATAGAAACGCAATACAAGTATTAGTGAATTATCAAAAAGGTAGCATCTCAGTCACTTCCTTTTTATATATAAAAAAGTACAGTAGTACCATTCAAACAAGTTTAACAAATCCGAGGTAAGACTGAAGCGCTGTCAACGAGCTTATTAAATGCTTACACATCCTCCCAGAGTTCTTTTCTGAACTCTGACGTCAGAGTTTTACCATGTGTGCAGTGAGAAAATGTACAGTAAACAGTATGCCAAACAAACAATGATCACAAGCTAGTAATTGTCTTCAAATGTTTTTTTTTAGCTGAATGAGCTGTAAACACATGACATCAATATGATCCATGTAGACATTGTACCCACGTAGCCCGGTTGTACTCCAGTTGGTGATCATCTTGATACATTTGTTGTAGTGTTTTATCTTTGATAAAAAGTAGTACCGTTCAAACAAGTCGCATGTCAACGACAACCCAAACGAGGTAAGACTAAAGCACTTAATAAATTCTGAAACATCCCTCCAATGTTCCTTGTTGAAAGCTGACGTCAGGTTACACCACACATACTACTGAGAGAAAATGTAAAAAGTATGCAACAAAAACATGATTACAAGCTAGTAATCCTATTCAAATGTACAAAAGTAAGCTTTAGACAAACCGTACTTCTGCTACTAGTGGAAACTGAATGTATATAATATACTGTAACAGTAAACGAATGTACATTTTTGTATTAAATCTGTGTAATTTATCCAATTTTTACTGCATGGTACCTAATGTACTTGGCTCTACTCCCCACTGATGCATTTCATTGGCAAAAGCAAGTAGTTTCAGTTACTATTTCTGGTACTGTAACACTTGAGGATACATGTGTTGCTTAAGTATTCCACTCCATGGTCTCCACTTTGCTGCAAGGCTCATTTTCCTTGATGCCCTCAGTCTCTTGGATACGATGTGTCTCATTGTGCTGACAAGCAAAAACAGTAGACCCTCATTCTTCTCCTTGGTTTGTTAACGAGTCTCGATATGACTTTGGCGTTCACAAGGGCGTGATATTTGCAGGTACTATTTTGAACAAGCTGTGCAGTGAAAAAAGCGCCAATATTGTCGCAGTAGTCGAGGCTTCCTATGTGAAGGTAGGAATGGATAATACTTGTCTTCTCACTTTTCAAGTTTGTCTGCTCCCGTTAAAGTGTAACAATCCATGTAGGAAGCGAAGAACACCGGCTGACATCAAGCTGGTTTTATATGCGAGTCCTGCTCCTCCTCCTCCTGTCTGTCATCTTTAACGATGCCTTCGTCGATGCTCTCCATCCTCAGTCTCTGACCGTCCAGGTATCTAGGCCTCGGCGCCGATCGAGCTGCGCAAAGTCCCGCAGGCAAAGCGAGAGCGTCCCCGAAGAGGGTTTGCTTGGCGTCGCTCTCTATAGTTCTGGCCAGAAAAGAAGCAAAGGTGTCCAGGGACTTGTGGACCTCGGCGTGCACCTGCACTGATGACGTTTGCTCCGCTGTGACGAACGAAAGCAAGTTAGTAATCAGCTCTCCTGTGTGCACAAACAACCTCTAATAAAGAAGGAAAGGTGTTACCTTTGGAATGCTCCACTTGGTCTTCAAAGGTGACCGAGCTCCTCCTCTTCCCGGACGGATTGCTGTGATGATGCGGATAAGAGGAGCCGTCTGAGGAGAAGTTTTCCAGCAGCATCACGTCTGTACCTGAAGAGGTGATCATGTAAAACAGGAGGCTCAAACAATGGTGACACTGCAGAGTAAATGGTTTAAAGGCCTACTGAAAGCCACTACTACCAACCACGCAGTCTGATAGTTTATATATCAATGATGAAATCTTAACATTGCAACACATGCCAATACGGCCGGGTTAACTTATAAAGTGCAATTTTAAATTTCCCGCGAAACTTCCGGTTGAAAACGTCTATGTATGATGACGTATGCGCGTGACGCCAATGGTTGAAACGGAAGTATTCGGACACATTGTATCACAATACAAATAGCTCTGTTTTCATCGCATAATTCCACAGTATTCTGGACATCTGTGTTGGTGAATCTTTTGCAATTTGTTTAATGAACAATGAAGACTGAAAAGAAGAAAGCTGTAGGTGGGATCGGTGTATTAGCGGCTGGCTGCAGCAACACAACCAGGAAGACTTTGAGGATAGCAGACGCGCTATCCGACGATCGGGTGAAGTCCTTCGTTGCGCCGTCGATCGCTGGAACGCAGGTGAGCACGGGTGTTGATGAGCAGTTTAGGGCTGCCGTAGTCGGAGCGCTAATGTTTTTATCATAGCTCTGACGAGGTCCCGTAGCTAAGTTAGCTTCGATGGAGTCGTTAGCAACAGCATTGCTAGGCTTCGACAGGCGGCACAGCATTAACCGTGTGGTTACAGGTCCAGTGTTTGGTTCGGTGTCTCCTGATAGTAGTATTGTTGATCTGCTGTCTATCCTTCCAGTCAGGGGCTTATTTCTTTTGTTTCTATCTGCATTTAAGCACGATGCTATCACGTTAGCTCCGTAGCTAAAGTGCTTCCCCGATGTATTGTCGTGGAGATAAAAGTCACTGTGAATGTCCATTTCGCGTTCTCGACTCTCATTTTCAAGAGGATATAGTATCCGAAGTGGTTTAAAATACAAATCTGTGATCCACAATAGAAAAAGGAGAAAGTGTGGAATCCAATGAGCCCTTTTACCTAAGTTACGGTCAGAGCGAAAAAAGATACGTCCTGCACTGCACTCTAGCCCTTCACTCTCACGTTCCTCATCCACAAATCTTTCATCCTCGCTCAAATTAATGGGGTAATCGTCGCTTTCTCGGTCCGAATCGCTCTCGCTGCTAGTGTAAACAATGGGGAAATGTGAGGAGCCTTTCAACCTGCGACGTCATGCTACTTCCGGTACAGGCAAGGCTTTTTTTATCAGTGACCAAAAGTTGCGAACTTTATCGTCAATGTTCTCTACTAAATCCTTTCAGCAAAAATATGGCAATATCGCGAAATGATCAAGTATGACACATAGAATGGATCTGCTATCCCCGTTTAAATAAAAAAAATTCATTTGGGATTAAGCGGTAGAAAATGGATGGATGGATGGATAGGCCTTTAAGACTCCGTAGGACCTTGCATCTAAAATGAAATTGGGACGAAAAGGCGTTAAACCCGACATTTTTTTATACTTTGTAGACTGAAAGACAAAGTAGTTGTTTCTTTTGAACTCGCCAGCCATTTTCCGCCCTAAATTCTATTGCACATAATCACTCTGAGTTGAAAGAAAGTTTAAACTAGGGATGTGCTGAATGATTGGTATTGGACAATTTTCGTGAAAAAATTCAGTGATTTGCCATTGCCGATTGATGCCTTTTTATTGCGGTTCACAAATGCAGATCTGCTCTGGCTGACAAGCATTTAATTATACTGTATTTCTCCATACACAGTGTGGAGCCGCTCCCTTAAACCTGGGGTGTCTAAGCTTTTCCCACATAGGGCTGCATTCAGAAAAATTTAAGGATGGGGAGGCAACTTAGATACCTTTTGTACAAAAAAGATGCTAAAAGCAAACAAATGAACGTCAATTTATGCTAAGCTATCTGAACAAAACATCCATCCATTAGCTTTGTGTTGTAGGTGACAAAGGAAATTAGTGAAATATGTAATAACTAGGGCTGTCAAAAATGAGTTAACCCGTGCAATTAGTCACAAAAAATATTGCATTTATTATCTATATACACAGATTAATCACATAATTTATTTAGACTGCACATGCTCCTCCACCTCTTAATTTATTCCATCAATAAAATTGAATTTGTCTTCAAATATGGGGATCTTTTTTAAGTTAATTGAAATTATGGAAACAAGTAATACAACTAGTAATACTTGTGATTATTCTAAATTTTAAAATTGTGATTAATCTGATTTAAAAAATAAATCCTTTGACCGCACTCCTGATAACATCTCATTAATAATGAATTAATTTTATTATTACAATCTGCCGAGGGCCAATTAAAAAAAAAAAAAGGCAGAGATTGGCCTTTGGGCCATACCTTGGACACCTCTGCTCTAAACTACTAATAATGACTTCCATTACAGCAATAAACTGCATTTCTTAGGTTCTTAAGTGTCATTATCAAGTATTGGGACGAGGCTAAACATGTTACACATCAGAGGCAAACGAGATGCAGGCACGCTATTAGCTAAGCTAGCTTTAAACAACACTTAGAAATAAGCGATTAGTAAACTCAAAGATTGTAGCTGGAACTGCTTTGCAGCAGATATTAACAGAAAATTACCAAGTAGATTAATGCGTCTAGAGAGAGGATAATATAACAATAACTGTTCGTTTTAATTTTAGTTTTGTTAATGTTTAGATACTCTTGACAATATTGCTATTGACACAGGAGGACTATGAGGGCAAAAAACTAAAGATTTAAAAGAAAAGTAGATCAATAAAATTTGTAATAAAAGAATTACCGGTAAGTAACTAGTTTGTCAGTTTAACAATATCACAAAATATTCAATCGCATTCACCATAAATAAAGTAAAAAATGCGCAGTTAATATGTAGGGATGTAACTATTCGTTTTAACACTGATTCAATTCAATATTTGTGGTTGCCGAAACGATTCAGGAACAATCAAATTCTTTTCAGAGCGATACGATCCAAAACGATTCAGTGAGTTGAAATTGATTCAGTACATTTTTGTAGCAAAACAAATCAAGCAGTGTGACTGTGAAATAAATACTGGACACTGTAAGCAAAGTTTCCTATTTATTTAAAAGGTAATTATGTATAAAGTAAACAACAATTAATGACCAATACATTCACAACCTGTTTTAATTAAGTGCACTTTAGGTTGAATTAACAAGAGGAAACTTTTTGTGCTCACATTTTCAACATAAGTACAGCAACCAACATTTTAATAGTATATTCACCGGCCATAGAGTATCTGTTCTCCACCCTGGGATCACCAGTGATGAACAGCATCCCAGGTGTGCAGAAACATGTATGCCCCTTTGATGATGGTGCTGGCACCTCGCTTCCTAACTTACATCGCCCCCTTCATTCATCTCTTGTCATTTGTTTCTCAATAAATAACTCTCCCTTGACTGTCAGTTGTGTGTTGTACCATGTTGTTCTGTTCCGGAAGTCGGTGCACGGCTGTAACTTGCTCCGCTGGCACATCCATTTTGTCAGTACTGTCCTTAAGGGCTTAAAGTTGTGTTCCGGCTTTAAATTATTGTGTTGAGTCGTTTGTCTTTGTAGTGGCTTTTGCAATCGCGCTGTAGGGGAATGTTGTTGTGTTGTAATTAATTATATTGTCTTGCAGCGTTTGTTTTTGTTATGACCGCTCTTTTCTGACACTTTTGTTTTGATGACGTCACAGACGGGCGAAGTAGAATTAACGTTTAATATCCTTACTTTTAAAAGTGTTAAGCTTAAGTTTGCCGCTCTTAAATCCAATGTTTTTCCTTTTTCTAGTATCGATAAAACCAATCTATTCCCTTTCAAAACAATCTTGGATCGGTACCTATCTTCTGGAGGGCAAACTTGCAGAGCACAGATTGATATACCGTACTTAAAATTTAGGAATATAAATCGATACATCGCTCAAACGTTACACTCCTATTAATACATACTGTATACGGTATTGGTATTGGCCGATCTCATGCATGGAATATTGGAATCAGCAGCGTAAAACCTTGATCAGATCATCAACTGTTTGAACACAATCTGAAACTGAGATAAACATCTAAAACAGTCGGTCTGCAAATGTAATTTGCTTTTTCTTTTCATTTTTAGGCATCTTTTTTTAATGCAACCGCAAGGGTGTAAAAGTAGGCTGATATGGGAAAACATGTCTACTAACTAACTACAAAAGGAACAGTACACACATCTCAACACAAGTTAAAAACTTACAACTTGGCCTTTACTGTTATTAAACAAAAATAGTTGATGATGGCAACAGTTTGACTCTGAGTCAGACTATTTTCTATATAAAAAAAAAAAAAAAGAGGGAAAATGCGATGACCATAGAACTAGAAAAGCAATCAAATGTAAGTGGAGTGCACACGTCTGTCCTGGCTGCTCAGTACAATATGGCTCTAAAGAAAAAACTATGAACCTACTAATATTCTTTTGTCATCAGAGTTCAAGTATTAATATTACAGTACCCCTATATAACTTCTTGAATCACCGTTTAAAAAGTGTTGCCTGTACTTTTGAAATGGGTTTAATGACAGAATGATGCTGGAACCGACTAAATACATTTTTGAAGTTCTTATGAGAAAATGTGTTACTAAATTTGAACAAGGGAGGCTCCACTGGGTTTTTCTAGTTTTTGGTCCATGTGTGCGACACTCACATGAGTCTTGAGTGAAACTGAAGCCAGTGTCTCCAGTGCTGCTCCCGGGAGCCAGCAGCTGCCCTCCACCAGCCAACATGGCCGTCAAGTGGGGCGACATGCCCAAGTCTGGTGAAAAACAAAGAAAATGTGTGAGGGAATGGATGGTGAATTTATGACATTTGCCATTGAAGTGATGAAGACAAACCTGTAATCCTGGCGGAGATGCTGAAGAGGCGGGACGTCCTGTGGCGTGTGGCGAAGGACTCTCGGTAGTAACGATCCCCAAAGCACATCCCCAGCAGCTCCTTTCTCACCGTCTTATTCCACAGGCCGTAGATGAGCGGATGGCATACGGCGCTGCAGAAAGACAGCCACGCCACTAGAGTCTCCAGCCCGTGGGACACGCTCCCTTGTCCAAACAAGGCCTCTGTACAAACCACGCCCACGTACGGCCCCCATGTGATGAGGAAAGTCCCGATCACCACCAGGATGGTGACAAAGGCCTTGCATTGGCTCCCAGAGTACACCAAGCTCCGCCGGCTGCTACTGGACGAGGTGGAGGTGCTGGAGTTCTTGCGTCCGTTCCTCTGCGCACCGCCGGCGTCCTCCTGGGCCACCACCACCGTCCCGCAATGCACTTTCCGGGCTTTGACTCGGGCCACGCGGAAAATGACGCCGTAGCAGGCCAGCATGACAAAGAAGGGCGGCAGGATGCACCAGGCCACCCAGAAGGCCGTGTAGGCCGGTTCGCGGTGCCAGGAGGCCACGCAGGTCCACTTGAAGCAGTCGAACTCGAAGGACGACCAGCCGAACAGAGGGGGAAGGCAGCCCACCAGGGAGTGCAACCACACATAGGCGATGACCACTACAGCCCGATTTCCTGTGATCTTCATAGGGTAGATCATCGGGTAGAGCACTGCGTAGTACCTGTTGGGATGAAAAGGTAATCAGCCAGTCATATTGATTACATTGTTAGGAATGAGATCAGTTTCAGTTTTTAGGACCTAATCAAAGATCCCCTAACAGACAGGTGTGCACTAACCTGTCAATGGCGATGGCTCCGAGTGTCAGCATGCTAGCTGAGCTGATAAGCAGGTAGAGCAGGGCGGTGAAGTTGCACCACACCACGCCGAACACCCACTCCCTCTTGGCCGAGCTGACGGCCACAAAGGGCAGCACCAGGGCGGACAGCAGCAGGTTGGACAGCGTCAGGCTGAAGACAAACTTGTTGCTGGGCGTCAGGAGATAAGGGCGGCGGTACAGGGTGGCCACGATCAGGAGGTTGCCCAGGCACGCCATGAGGGTGATGGTCACGATGGAGACTGACTCCAGTGCAGCCAGGCCGCCACCGTTGCCCACCGCGCTGCAGTTTCTACTGCTGTTCATGCTGAGGGGGGAGCCCACTGGAGAGGAGCAGCCATTGTTTTTTTAGCCAATCTTATTCAAATGTATACACATGCTTGTCAGTCCGCTAGAGGTGCGCCCTAAAGTTACAGTGGTGTGAGAAATATCAAGCCAATCCAATTTGCGTGGGTACAATTTTTGAGTCAATGGCATATTTGTCAGAAAAATATTAGGCAACACAGTAGGGCACAGGTGTCAAACTCAAGGCCCGGGAACCAGATCTGGTCCGCCACATAGTTTTATGTGGCTCACGAAAGCCTGCAAATAATGTGCGTCAAACCACTTCATCTTAGTCGTATTCGTCCATTCAATTTTGAATGAAAAATTGCATTCACTGCATAAAATTGCAAATTTTTTAAACATTAAAAAATCTGATCATACAAAAAACAATATTAATCTAAATTTAAAAAAATGTTTTGTTAAAATAAAAATAACTACCGGTACTTAAATATCTGCTTGTCACTCTGACTTATGATTTTAAAGCAACTTAACCATCAATTTGTATGTAAAACAAATACAATACATACATATAGGCAATTGTGTAATATCATGAGGCGTTATAATTCATAAATATTCTTTCAGGGTTAGCCATAACTGCAATGTGGCCCTCAATGAAAATAAGTTGGAAACTCCTGCAGTAGGCAGTGTTTTTTGACCTTTGTTTACACTTGTAAATGCAGTGGTTTAAGAGTAGAAGAGTTAGTTTATACGTGTCATATGTATGTAAAGCAGGGGTGGGCAAACTTTTTGGTTCAGGGGCCACAGTGGCTTTTGAAATTTGACATTAGACAGACGGGCCAAACAAGCACATGGTGCATTTCAAAGCAGATTATATCTGTTGGAACTAAGAGTAGGCTTCTCAAAGATTGGGGTATTTTAATCATATTACATTTAATTTGAACAATATCAGTACCCTTTGCAGCTGGGATAGTCTAGCACCAGTTTTGTTGTGGCAATTCTGATAACAGATCTTTGCTCAATTCTGTTTTACTATTTGACGGGCCGGATTAAAAGAACCAACAGGCCGGATGTGGCCTGCGGGCCATAGTTTGCCTATTTCTGATGTAAAGCATTAGTCCAACTTTTTAAACCACATAACTCATCAAATGAAGCCACTTTTCAGGCCTCAAACTAGCTTCACCGTTATATTTATAACATTTTTTTGCAAACAGAATTGGCTCAAACAAAAATTGTTTATAGTATACATAAACACTTCAATACCCAGTAGGGTATCAAATAGTCCAAAACAGGTACCTTATTGATTAATCCACTCAAAAATAGTATTTCTAGCTTAATCATTTCGCAAACTGCCTTTAAGATTTGAACAGTCACTAGTTTGAATGTTTATTGTGAGTTACAACTAGTACGTGACATCATTTAAAGACACCATTAACTAAGGAACTAGTAAAAGTAGTACCACTTAATTTATATTGCGTTCTAAGCCTCACATGTGCGTTTCCATTATGTGTTGACATGTTGCACACACAATTAGCTTATAAAACATAAAAATGCATTGTTTATACAGAAAATAAACAGACTTAACCATCCAGTGGACTTTTTAAGCTGTTTAAAAGTAACCAACATATTGTTATTCCACGTAAAACAACCAAATTATTCACTAATTTATTGTGTGCAATTGTGATTAATGTTGCTTTATTGCTTAAATCGCTTTGCCTTTAAATGTTTACTTTGCTTTACATCCAGTGGATGACGTCATTAAAATGCCATTACCTACGGCAGTGTTTTTCAACCACTGTGCCGCGGCACACTAGTGTACCGTGAGATAATATCTGGTGTGCCGTGGGAGATGATTTAATTTCACCTAATTGGGTTAAAACTATTTTTTGCAAACCAGTAGTTGTTATCCGCAAATAATGTGCCGTTGTTGAGTGTCTGTGCTGTCTAGAGCGCGGCAGATTAACCGTGTAATACTCTTCCATATCAGTAGGTGGCAGCAGATAGCTAATTGCTTTGTGGATGTCTGGAACAAGGTTTGTCGTGATCACAATTTGGTGACGACAGCGGGAGGCAGCGTGCAGGTAAAAAGGTATCTAATGCTTAAACCTAAAATAAACAAAAGGCGAGTGCTGCAAAGAAAAGGCATTGAAGCTTAGGGATGGCTATGCAAAACGAAACTAAAACTGGCTGCAAAGTAAACAAAAACAGAATGCTGGACAACAGCAAAGACTTACAGCGTGTGGAGCAGCAGACGGTGTCCACATAGTACATACGTACATGACATGACAACAATAAAATAGGCACGCAAGACAAGAACTAAAACACTACACACAGGAAAACACCAAAAAACTCAAAATAAGTCACAGCGTGATGTGACAGGTCGTGACAGTACACCTACTTTGAGACGAGAGCTATAGTGATGCATGGCTGGTTATAGTTTGAATTTATATACAACAATTGCGAGAACAACTTTTTACTGTCAATATAGGCTGCTGAGTTTCAATTTTTAACGTTTTCTGATAGTGGTGTGCCTCGGAATTTCTTTCAATGAAAAAAATGTGCCTTGGCTCAAAAAAGGTTAAAAAACACTGATCTAGTGGACTTTTTTAAGCTGCTAAAAAGTAACCAACATATTGTTATTCCACGTAAAACGCTCAAATTATTCACTATTTTATTGTGTGTATTTGTGATTAAGGTTGCTTTATTGCTGAAATCGCTTTGCCTTTAAATGTTTACTGTGCGTTACAACCAGTAGATGACGTCAATAAAATACCATTGCCTAAGCATTAGGTAATGGCATTTAATTACTTGAGTCCTAAGGAATTTGTAAAAGTTAGCAGTAAAAATACAAACACTTAAAACTGTTCAAAAAAAGAATCATGCAAGCACAACACTTAGTGGTGTCGACATGTTCCGTATACTCACGTTACTTTCGCAAGTGGTATTAAGTGTAAATATATTAATGAGAATATTTAAAGTAGTTTTTTTTAACGTAAAATGCGTACATCTGTCCAGCTAAGCTAAGAGAACTAGCACCCGTTAGTTAGCTAACTAGAACAACTTTCCTCCCTTTTGTCCTCATCCTTCTCTTCTTCTCCTTCATGTTTTTATTTACCTTATTTTCTCCCTCCGTTCAAGCGAGACGAACATCCTACTCCTCCTCGTCTCCATTGCTCCTTTTCACCGAGGGTCCTCTTGAGCACTTTTTAGCCGACATTGTCGTTCTCAAGTCCGGCTCGCGTCCATACCTCGACTTGCCCAAATCCCCCACATTCACTCCCAGAGTCCCAGCTGCGGCGGCAATGGCGTCCTCCTCCCACCCCGACCTCACCTCCCCCTTCCTCCTCCTCCTCCTCTTCTGTGACTGAACAAGTGGGTGGTCGTCGACTCTTCTGGCACCATTTCTGCTTTCTTTTAGGTTTCTCCAAGGAACTTCCGCCATTACTTTTTTTACATTTGGTTTTGAAAGCTTAATAATTATATTTCGTCCGACTTGTATATTTAAACAACAATTCTTTCAACATTCGGTATTTACATGTTTTTAGTTACATTGTAGGGACAATTACTGATTCATTTTACTAGTCCGGACCACCCATGTAGAACAAAGCTTCCCGCACTAATACGTCATTTTTCTTCTAAGCCAATCAGATAGTTTCCCCACTATATCCGCACTTTACTGCTTCGATTATTCAAGTTTTTTTGTACTGCTATTTACACAGGTGTCTAACTCAAGGTCCGGGGGCCAAATCTGGCCCACCATAATATTTTAAATGGCCTGCAAAAGCCTGGAAATAATGTGTCCATATAATACTTTATCTTTTCTAACTAATTCTTTCCACGTTGAAAAATATATGTACAGCATTAAATTGTACATATTTTAAATCTGAATGTTGTATGATAATGCAACAAATATTAAATAATCATACAACCCAAACATGCTTTGTTAAATTTAAAATTATGAAGCACGTTCTCCATCAAATTTTACATTGTAAAAATTAAAATAGATTTTACAGTAAAAAAAACTGGCAAGTGGTACCATTTTTCAATGTACAATAATACTCTAAAACAACAACTATAGATTTTACAAAAAAACACTGGTAGAAAAACTGTGGTACTATTTTTTTTTAACCCGCAAAATCGTGCGTATGTGTGTGTGTGTATATATATATATATACACTACCGTTCAAAAGTTTGGGGTCACATTGAAATGTCCTTATTTTTGAAGGAAAAGCACTGTACTTTTCAATGAAGATAACTTTAAACTAGTCTTAACTTTAAAGAAATACACTCTATAGATTGCTAATGTGGTAAATGACTATTCTAGCTGCAAATGTCTGGTTTTTGGTGCAATATCTACATAGGTGTATAGAGGCCCATTTCCAGCAACTATCACTCCAGTGTTCTAATGGTACAATGTGTTTGCTCATTGGCTCAGAAGGCTAATTGATGATTAGAAAACCCTTGTGCAATCTCTGTTCACACATCTGAAAACAGTTTAGCTCGTTACAGAAGCTACAAAACTGACCTTCCTTTGAGCAGATTGAGTTTCTGGAGCATCACATTTGTGGGGTCAATTAAACGCTCAAAATGGCCAGAAAAAGAGAACTTTCATCTGAAACTCGACAGTCTATTCTTGTTCTTAGAAATGAAGGCTATTCCACAAAATTGTTTGGGTGACCCCAAACTTTTGAACGGTAGTGTATATATATATATATACACTTATAATACTTTTGAACGGTAGTGTATATATATATATATACACTACCGTTCAAAAGTTTGGGGTCACCCAAACAATTTTGTGGAATAGCCTTCATTTCTAAGAACAAGAATAGACTGTCGAGTTTCAAATGAAAGTTCTCTTTTTCTGGCCATTTTGAGCGTTTAATTGACCCCACAAATGTGATGCTCCAGAAACTCAATCTGCTCAAAGGAAGGTCAGTTTTGTAGCTTCTGTAACAAGCTGAACTGTTTTCAGATGTGTGAACATGATTGCACAAGGGTTTTCTAATCATCAATTAGCCTTCTGAGCCAATGAGCAAACACATTGTACCATTAGAACACTGGAGTGATAGTTGCTGGAAATGGGCCTCTATACACCTATGTAGATATTGCACCAAAAAACAGACATTTGCAGCTAGATTAGTCATTTACCACATTAGCAATGTATAGAGTGTATTTCTTTAAAGTTAAGACTAGTTTAAAGTTATCTTCATTGAAAAGTACAGTGCTTTTCCTTCAAAAATAAGGACATTTCAATGTGACCCCAAACTTTTGAACGGTAGTGTATATACTAGGGATGTCCGATAATGGCTTTTTGCCGATATCCGATATTCCGATATTGTCCAACTCTTTAATTACCGATACCAATATCAACCGATACCGATATATACAGTCGTGGAATTAACACATTATTATGCCTAATTTGGACAACCAGGTATGGTGAAGATAAGGTCCTTTTTTAAAAAATTAATAAAATAAGATAAATAAATTAAAAACATTTTCTTGAATAAAAAAGAAAGTAAAACAATATAAAAACAGTTACATAGAAACTAGTAATTAATGAAAATGAGTAAAATTAACTGTTAAAGGCTAGTACTATTAGTGGACCAGCAGCACGCACAATCACGTGGGCTTACGGACTGTATCCCTTGCAGACTGTATTGATATATAATGTAGGAACCAGAATATTAATAATAGAAAGAAACAACCCTTTTGTGTGAATGAGTAAATGGGGGAGGGAGATGTTTTCGGTTGGTGCACTAATTGTAAGTGTATCCTGTGTTTTTTATGTTGATTTAATAAAAAAAAACAAAAAAAACCGATGCCGATAATTTCCGATAGTACATTTTAAAGTATTTATCGTCCGATATCGGCAGGCCAATATTATCGGACATCTCTAATATATATATATATATAACATTGGAACGCATTTTCTTTTATTTGTACTTGTTTGGATACATTTATTTAGTATTTTATTTCGTGGCATATTTTATGACATGGCTTATTTACATATCTGCTCATATTTATTTAATTTTTACACTAAAACATCTCTAAATATGCTGCAAAACAAGCATGAAAACCTAGAAATGTGATCTGCTTTGATAAATGAAGTACTTTTTTTTCATACTGCATCTCCATCGCCACGTCGAGCTTTAAATATTGTTGTGCTACCACATTTAAAAATGATACATTCCTTTTTTAAAGCATATTCTAAGTTTTTTGGTCCTAAATTAAGCATTTTTAAGC
The DNA here is from genome assembly GCF_033978785.1 of Entelurus aequoreus. NCBI lineage: Eukaryota > Metazoa > Chordata > Actinopteri > Syngnathiformes > Syngnathidae > Entelurus > Entelurus aequoreus. Next base: position 12,262,146 of record NC_084744.1, read on the forward strand.
ATAATGATGGCTAAATAAAATATACTAAAAGTATCAATATGCTGTAGTATTGGCCATGAGAGGAGACCAAACCACGCTGTTCAGTATCGTGGCCACTGATTGGCGCAGCCTTAGGCAGCATTACTATATTGGATTAAAAGAGTGTCAAGGTAACTAAAGGGTGTTGATTAATTTCTAGATGGCTCTCAAAATGTAAAAAAAATATTCAGAGGGTCCTAAACATTTTTTTTTGTGCGCTAGTTATGAAAATATTAGATTTATAATGACTGATTCCTAATCACAGACATTCATTTATTGTGGTCATGTCTGGAACCAATTAACAGTTATAAACGAGGGATGACTGTATACTGATGTCTTTATTCCTCCAAAACCTGATGTTAAAACTTCATCCTTGGTATATGTGGGCTGTAGTCTGTCAAGAGAGACACCACCAGACCCTAAAAAAAAAAAAGACAGTCAACAAAACTCTTACTAGGCCTAGAGTTGATCTTAAATTTACAGTGTACTGTATGACAAAAGGGAGTTCATATCTCAGATTTTCAGGAACCTTTTTATTACTATATATATCCTCTCAAGGGACATTACTGTTTGAAATGAAACTTAAGGATGTTGGAGTTCATGTTTTACCTCTATGAACCACAGCTCCCCAGTGCCGGCAGCACTCCTGCAGCCCTGGACCATTACGGTATCCTGTTATTTGCTTGTGTTCCCAGCTATTTAGACTATATTGGCTTTGTGTTGACTCATTTTCAGTAAATAGTCAATCCATACTGCTGTACAAGCCGTACACTGACTACTTCGAAGTACACATTGTCCCCTGAGAATATGCACCTTGATAGAAATGCTTCTGAAATCCCCCCATCCTTTTAATTCCTCACCATAATGGTCCACTTCCTATTCTCTGCCTCAGGGAAGACGAGAGAGCGCGTGGAATAGAAAACTTCATCGTCCACTTCCTCCATTTTACGCGGCAGACAGTGCAGGAAGGTCCAGTCAGGCTGAGCTGCACTTCCTGTCTACAGAGAACATATAACTACTGCTTAGACGTCATGGTAAGTGCCCCGTATTAAAAAGGTTGTAGAAGAAAAATAAATAACCCTTGCATTATTACACTACAATGCTACCCGTTAATGTTTACCTCCATGGTAATCTGATAACCTCGGAAGTCCATGAGTCTCTTTTTCTTCTCCTCCTCCTGCCCCATGCTGACCCAGGTGTCCGTCACCAAAACATTGCTGCCGCGGGCAGCCTCCATAGGGTCAGAGGTCAGCACAAGCTGGGTTGCATGCTAAAAAAAAGTGAAGTGTTTTAGATGTGTATCTTTTTAAAAATGCTGAATGTAAAATGATTACCTGTTTACAGAGCCTTTCAGCCTCTTCTATTACACTTCTTTCTGGCTCATAGCCCTGAGAAGATAAGAGAAATGCAGAAATATCATTGCAATTTAGAATTTTGATACATAAAAACGACTGTCTGCTTGCAGATTACAGTCGAAGCTTCAAATTTGGACAATTTGAAAAAAGATGGGAATATTTGCTAAATATACACCATCATTTGTGATGTTACTAGCACATCTAAGCATGTTTGGCTTTTTTGTGGTGTGGGACAAGTGCATACTTGCCAACCCTCCCGTTTTTAGCGGGAGAATCCCGATATTCAGCGCCTCTCTCGACAACCTCCCGGCAGAGATTTTCTCCCGACAAACTCCCGGTATTCAGCCGGAGCTGGAGGCCACGCCCCCTCCAGCTCAATGCGGACCTGAGACTGAGTGGGGACAGCCTGTTCTCACGTCCGCTTTCCCACAATATAAACAGCGTGCCTGCCCAAAGACGTCATAACATCTAGGGCTTTTATAGAGTGCACAACTGCGCACACAACAAGGAGACGAAGCAGAAGAACGAGGAAATTACAGACATGGCGGCCGAAATGATATACTCATCATGAACGGAGAAGTTAAACAGGACAATACTGCCATCTAATGGATAGCCACTAGAACACTGAAATTCAAGTATTTGTATTTTTTTTCTATGTAAATAAAATTAAAAAAAATATTTCATATATATATATATATATATATATATATATATATATATATATATATATATATATGAAATACTCGAGTTGGTGAATTCTAGCTGTAAATAACCACGCCCCCAACCACGCCCCCCGCCCCCAAATACCCCCACCTCCCGACATCCCGATATGGAGGTCTCAAGGTTGGCAAGTATGGACAAGTGTGATGATAACCATAGAACCAGGAACATGGCAACATAGCGGGAGCATAGCGCCAAAACGTGTGGCTGTCCTGGATGCTCAGTGCAATATGGCCAACATCAAAAACAAATGCACACATCAAATGTTCTGTGGACTATACAGCGTGAGTGTTAAAAATACATTCCTTAACCACCGTCTTTTACCTTTGGTCAGCTTCTTATTGCACTTGCATGCTCGTCAAGAATGTTAAAAATCAACTCAACTGCTCTCAGCAAGCCCCCCCCCTGCACTTCCTCTGAGTTCAACATAAGTTCTGTTTAGTAAAAAAAAAAACTACCAAAACGCAATGTCAGAAGTCTACCTTAGGGGTGGCGACCTTCAGGTGCACTCCCAATTTTGGCGCAGCCATCATGAATGAGTGTAGGACGTTGTTCCCATCGCCAATCCAGCTGACGGTTAGTCCGTCCAGGGATCCGTAATGCTCCTGGAGGACGACAAGGAAGTAAGAAAAACTGACTAGACGGAAGTTGTTTCTATTCGAGGTGGTACCTGTAAAGTCAGGAAGTCGGCCAGAATCTGGATGGGATGATAGAGGTCAGACAGCCCGTTAATGATTGGGATGGAGGACTCCTTGTCCAGCTCCTCCAGCGTAGAGTGGCTGTACACTCGAGCCAAGATGATGTCACACAGTCCTGAGAGTACCCTGTAGTGCAAAACAGGCTACACTCAAAAACTGTGATGCAACGCATTTAAAAAAAAAAAATCTATTTAGGCCCATTCTAAGTTTTTTATTTTTTTATAAAAGGCAGAATTGTTGAGACAGCTCTTCTTTTATTGTGATGTGTACTTATTTGCAAAATTAAAAACATGTTAGAAATTAACAAAAAATGTGTTAGAAATGTATTGAAAAAAGGGTTCACATTTTTTTAAATAAAAGTTGTTTTACAGAAATTTGTCACAAGAACTGTGAAAAATGGGCTGAAAAAACAGTGAGAGACTTGTCGAAAAATGTCTAAGAAATGTAAAAAAAAAAAGAGTTAGAAAAATATTGATAAATGTGTGTGAAATGTATATTAACATGTTGAAAATGCATAAAAAATACGAGATATTTGTCAAAAAAATTGGAAAAATTATGACACTTAAAAAGTAAAAAAAAAAAAAAACGCTAGAGGAACTGATCAAAACATATGTAGAAAATGTATTGAAAAAAGTTTTTTTTTTTAAAAGTTAGATAAAAATTCATGATGAATAAAAAAACAATTTATAGGTTTAAAAAAAGAAAATTAACTAAAAAGGTGTCAGAAATGCATTGAATGTGTTGAAAAAATTACAAAAAATTATAAAAAATGTGAGAAATTTGTCGAAGAAATGTTAGGGATTTATTACAAATGTATGAGAAATTAATGCAAAAACATGTTGGCTC
>NC_084744.1:12270782-12323282 GCF_033978785.1 Entelurus aequoreus
TACTTAAACTACTAAATAAGGTTCCCACTTATGCTACCAAATATGGTTTCCACTAAAGTTAACAATATGGTTCTCACTTCAGATACCAAATACGGTTCCCACTTAATATACCAAATATGGTTCCCACTAAAAGTTAACAATATGGTTTCTACTTAAGATACCAAATATGTAATCTCATGTCATTCAAGCGATCGCAACTGGACTGTTTGGTTTGTCTTGGAATACGTTTCGCCTCTCATCTGAGTAGGCTTCATCAGTTCATGCTTATAGACTTAGAGGCCTACTGAAATGAATTTTTTTTATTTAAACGGGGATAGCAGATCTATTCTATGTGTCATACTTGATCATTTCGCGATATTGCCATATTTTTGCTGAAAGGATTTAGTATAGAACAACGACGATAAAGATTGCAACTTTTGGTATCTGATAAAAAAAAGGCTTGCACCTACCGGAAGTAGCGTGACGTAGTCAGTTGAACATATAAGCAAAGTTCCCTATTGTTTACAATGATGGCCGCATGAAGTGAGAGAGATTCGGACCGAGAAAGCGACAATTTCCCCATTAATTTGAGCGAGGATGAAAGATTTGTGGATGAGTAAAGTGCAAGTGAAGGACTAGTGGGGAGTTGAAGCTATTCAGATAGGGAAGATGCTGTGAGAGCCGGGGGTGACCTGATATTCAGCTGGGAATGACTACAACAGTAAATAAACACAAGACATATATATACTCTATTAGCCACAACACAACCAGGCTTATATTTAATATGCCACAAATTAATCCTGCATAAAAACACCTGCGTGTTTGTTATGCTAGCTCCTAGCTCCTCTGCTAGCTCCTAGCTCCATAGAACACGCCAATACAATTCAAACACCTGATCAACACACACAATCACTCAGCCCAAAAGACAGTTTACCTAACCCAAGGTTCATAAAGCTTATATATTTTTAAAAAGTTACGTACGTGACGCGCACATACGGTCAAGTTATCGAATGTTTAGCAGCCAAGGCTGCATACTCACGGTACCTGATATTCAGCTGGGAATGACTACAACAGTAAATAAACACAAGACATATATATACTCTATTAGCCACAACACAACCAGGCTTATATTTAATATGCCACAAATTAATCCTGCATAATAACACCTGCGTGTTTGTTATGCTAGCTCCTAGCTCCTCTGCTAGCTCCTAGCTCCATAGAACACGCCAATACAATTCAAACACCTGATCAACACACACAATCACTCAGCCCAAAAGACCGTTCACCTAACCCAAGGTTCATAAAGCTTATATATTTTTAAAAAGTTACGTACGTGACGCGCACGTACGGTACGGTACGTGTTATGCTAGCTCCTAGCTCCTCTGCTAGCTCCTAGCTCCATAGAACACGCCAATACAATTCAAACACATGATCAACACACACAATCACTCAGCCCAAAAGACCGTTCACCTAACCCAAGGTTCATAAAGCTTATATATTTTAAAAAAGTTACGTACATACGCAAAAAAAAGCCAAAGCTGCATACTCACAGTAGCACGTCTGCGTCTTTGTCATCCAAATCAAAGTAATCCTGGTAAGAGTCTGTGTTGTCCCAGTTCTCTACAGGCGTCTGTGTATCCAAATCAAAAGTCCTCCTGGTTAGAGTCTCTGTTATCCGAGTTCTTCCATCTTGACTGCATCTTTCGGGAATGTAAACAAAGAAGCGCCGGCTGTGTACTGTTGTGGCTGACTACGTTCGAAAAATACGTCCATTTCGCACCGACAACTTTCTTCTTTGCTTGCTTGGCTTCCTTCTCCATAATGCAATGAACATGATTGAAACAGATTCACGAACACAGATGTCCAGAATACTGTGGAATTATGAAATGAAAACAGAGCTTTTTCGTATCGGCTTCAATGTGGAAGGCATACCCGTGTTCGCCGGTCTACGTCACGCGCATACGTCATCCGCAGAGGCGTTTCGAACCGGAAGTTTAGCGGCAAATTTAAAATGTCACTTTATAAGTTAACCCGGCCGTATTGGCATGTGTTATAATGTTAAGATTTCATCATTGATATATAAACTATCAGACTGCGTGGTCGGTAGTAGTGGGTTTCAGTAGGCCTTTAGATTGGTCAGATCTAGTCTTAGATTTAGATTGGTCAGCTTTGATCAATCTAAATCTATGACCATGAACTGATGAAGCTTAATGAGGTATCGGCACCATTCATTCTCACATTGGTGGTAAGCTACATTTGTAGCCAGAACTGGGTAGACTGACAGCAACATGGCTGCCAATTTGTGCCTTCGACCTCCCCGACAACCACCAAGCATTCATTTACATTCACGTTAGTGGATTAACAAAACATACCATATTTTTCAGACTATTTGACGATTATAAGGTGCACTGTTGATGAACGCCTCTATTCAGGTCTATTGTCATTCACAAAGCGCACTGGATTATAAGGCTTATTAAATGGGTCATATAACGATTTTTTTTCTACATTTAAAACACTTAATTGTGGCCTACATAACATGTAATAGTGGTTCTTTGGTCAGTCTTTCACATAAATTCTGTTTTACAGATTGTGATGTGATGTCAAGCCGTTTTCTGAACGTCTCTTCAGGATGCACCGTTTGGTGGGTTGATCTTATTTATGTGGCTCCACTTCGACAGCATCTTCTCCCCGTCATCTTTTGTTGTCGTTTTTAGCGCTTCCATAGCGAATCTACTGACAGATTAAGTTAGAACTGTACGGTATTTTATATTAGAAATGGCAGCAGTGGCGGATGAATGCCCCACAAGACTATAGAAAAAAAGAAGGATATTATTGACTATTCTCACGCACTAATTGACTGAAAGAGTGCTCACTTGCAACTTTAATGTTATCGATGGTAATATGCATTTTTAGACAATATGATTTGCCTGAGCGGCTAGGAGACCAGAGAGTAACAAGCGGTAGAAAAACGATTAGAAAAAACAACTAGTGACTTCCCGCGGGCCGGATTTTGGACGCTGGCGGGCCGTACTTTACCGCTGCCGGATATTTTTATTTAATGAATAAAGGGTTTGTTTGTTCTCTATATCCAACATTATGTATTATTCTAACTGATCTTTTTTTGTAACACCGTTAATGAATGAAGTGTACTTTTGTAGCTATTTCCCCATATTTCTACACAATATCTCAGATATGGTAACACTAGCGAGCAGTAGAGAATATGAAGTGATTTGTGGTCTAGAACATGTTTTGCTTTATTCATTATTGTTTCTTGCTACTTTATGTTGTATATTTTTTACATGAGATTTCCAGTTCAATTGATCATCAATCATTATATAAGTGAAAAAAGAAGTGTGTCAAATGTGTCCTCTCTTTAAAGGCCTACTGAAACCCACTACTACCGACCACGCAGTCTGATAGTTTATATATCAATGATGAAATCTTAGCATTATAATACATGCCAATACGGCCGGGTTAACTTATAAAGTGACATTTTAAATTTGCCGCTAAACTTCCGGTTCGAAACGCCTCTGAGGATGACGTATGCGCGTGACGTAGACCGGCGAACACGGGTATGCCTTCCACATTGAAGCCAATACGAAAAAGCTCTGTTTTCATTTCATAATTCCACAGTATTCTGGACATCTGTGTTCGTGAATCTGTTGCAATCATGTTCATTGCATTATGGAGAAGGAAGCTGAGCAAGCAAAGAAGAAAGTTGTCGGTGCGAAATGGACGTATTTTTCGAACGTAGTCAGCAACAACAGTACACAGCCGGCGCTTCTTTGTTTACATTCCCGAAAGATGCAGTCAAGATGGAAGAACTCGGATAACAGAGACTCTAACCAGGAGGACTTTTGACTTCGATACACAGACGCCTGTAGAGAACTGGGACAACACAGACTCTTATCAGGATTACTTTGATTTGGATGACAAAGACGCAGACGTGCTACTGTGAGTATGCAGCTTTGGCTTCTAAACATTTGATCGCTTGACCGTATGTGCGCAACTTTTTTTTGCGTATGTACGTAACTTTTTTAAAATATATAAGCTTTATGAACCTTGGGTTAAGTGAACGGTCTTTTGGGCTGAGTGATTGTGTGTGTTGATCAGGTGTTTGAATTGTATTGGCGTGTTCTATGGAGCTAGGAGCTAGCATAGGAGCTAGGAGCTAGCATAACAAACACGCAGGTGTTTTTATGCAGGATTAATTTGTGGCATATTAAATATAAGCCTGGTTGTGTTGTGGCTAATAGAGTATATATATGTCTTGTGTTTATTTACTGTTGTAGTCATTCCCAGCTGAATATCAGGTCACCCCCGGCTCTCACAGCATCTTCCCTATCTGAATAGCTTCAACTCCCCACTAGTCCTTCACTTGCACTTTACTCATCCACAAATCTTTCATCCTCGCTCAAATTAATGGGGAAATTGTCGCTTTCTCGGTCCGAATCTCTCTCACTTCATGCGGCCATCATTGTAAACAATAGGGAACTTTGCGTATATGTTCAACTGACTACGTCACGCTACTTCCGGTAGGGGCAAGCCTTTTTTTTTTATCAGATACCAAAAGTTGCAATCTTTATCGTCGTTGTTCTATACTAAATCCTTTCAGCAAAAATATGGCAATATCGCGAAATGATCAAGTATGACACATAGAATAGATCTGCTATCCCCGTTTAAATTAAAAAAAATCATTTCAGTAGGCCTTTAAAGGTGATGAAGAGTCCATGTCAGTGGGTGAGCCACACTGTGTGTTCTCTTGTTTGTGGAGCAAAGAGGCGGGCCTTTCTTTAAGGGGGGAAAAGAAGGAATGCGCTGGAAGTTTTCCTGCACACGTTTGAGGAGCGTCTTTTCCCGTCCTTGTCCTGTCCTGTCCCGCTTCTCACGGCATGGACATGTGGTCCACTCTGCTGCTCCTGTGCGGCGTACACGTCTACTTCTGCTCTGCATACGAAGGTAACAACAACCTACACGATCTCTTTAAAATAGTGTAATTCTTTCTTTTTAGTTGGACGAAGACACCCAGCTGGCTTGGATTGTTTTAAACATGGATCATGTGTTTGCAGCACTGTGTTTAGATGCCGCACAATGGATTTTTTTGGTGAACTTTTTTCTGTGTATGAGGAGGGGGCATGGAGCGGGGGGAGTGCAGTGTGCATGCGGGGGGACAAAAAGCGGCAAAGCGGCCCAGTTTTAACGAGTTAGCAAGCATTTATGGCCACTTATTGCATGTCCAGGCACACACAGACGTGGATTTTAATGAGGTCAGGCTGACTTTTCTTTCCCCAGCCTGGACTTCAAAGGCGTGCGAGCTGTAGGGAATCACACAAGCTGAAACATGAACACATTTGCACATCCACTCTCATGAATGTTTCTTAATGGCAACATTTTGCCAGCTCCATGCAACAAAAGTGCCCCCTGTTTATGCGTGTTAATGGAAAGTTTCTTTCACAGGGGTGTGTTTGTTTGTCCTTTTTGGCCCACTGCATCTTTTTTTTTATTACTACGAGTGTGTGTATGTTGAATGCCAGAATGATTTCTTAGTAACGCTGACATGTCTACGACTAAAGCCAAAAAAAAAAGATGACTTTGGTTGTATTAATGCTGGCAAAAACGTTCCATTTTCAATTTGGTTAAAGTTAAAGTACCACTGATAGTTACACACACACTAGGTGTGGTGGAATTACCATCATTTGACCCATCCCCTTGTTCCACCCCCTGGGAGGTGAGGGGAGCAGTGAGCAGCAGCGGTGGCCACGCTCAGGAATCATTTTGGTGATTTAACCCCCAATTCCAACCCTTGATGCTGAGTGCCAAGCAGGGAGGTAATGGGTCCCATTTTTTTGGGCTTTGGTATGACTCGGCCGGGGTTGTAACTCACGACCTACCGATCTCAGGGCGGACACTCTAACCCGCGGCTCTAGAGCCGCATGCGGCTCTTTAGCGCCGCCCTAGTGGCTCTCTGGAGATTTTTCAAAAATGTATGAAGAATGGAAAAAGATGAGGGGGAAAAAATGTATTTTTTTGTTTAGTATGGTTTCTGTAGGAGGACAAACATGACACAAACCTCCCTAATTGTTATAAATCACACTGTTTATATTAAACATGCTTCACTGATTCGAGTATTTGGCGAGCGCCGTTTTGTCCTACTAATTTTGGCGGTCCTTGAACTCACCGTATAGTTTGTTTACATGTGTAACTTTCTCCGACTTTCTAGGACGTGTTTTATGCCACTTTTATTCTGTCTCATTTTGTCCACCACACTTTTAACGTTGTGCATGAGTGCACAAAGGTGAGTTTTGTTGATGTTATTGACTTGTGTGGAGTGCTAATCAGACATATTTGGTCACTGCATGACTGCAAGCTAATCGATGCTAACATGCTATTTAGGCTAGCGATATGTACATATTGCATCATTATGCCTCATTTGTAGCTATATTTGAGCTCATTTAGTTTCCTTTAAGTCCTCTTAATTAAATGTATATCTCATGACACATGTAATATGGCTTTTAACTTTTTGCGGCTCCAGACAGATGTGTTTTTGTATTTTTGGTCCAATATGGCTCTTTCAACATTTTGGGTTGCCGACCCCTGCTCTAACCACAAGGCAATTGAGCAGGCTGGTGAAAAAGTATTTAGGATAGAGAAGTTTAATGTATTTTTCAACAATTTAGTCATCATTCCCTCATCCCAGATTGGAAATGGTAATGTCCTGTTTGTCTTTTCCTAGACGTCTTACGCCATTCTCAATGAAGATGGATAAGCAAACTTTTTTGTTAGGGGAATTACTTACTTTGACATTGGAGCCATGACCAAATTGTTACCCCCTGTCCCAAGATACAAATGGTAGAGTCCAGTTTGTCTTTTCCTAATGGCATTCTCCGTACAAATTAAATTAGCATGCTAGCTAACATTTGGGCAAACTCAAATATGATGTTACACAAATTTTGCACTTTTATTAGAGGAATTCATTTTGAATGTTTTCCATTCAAGTAACACTTGTTTCATTACGTTTTTCAAGAGGATAGAAAAATGGTAATGTCCTGTTTGTGTTTTCCTCGACGTCTTACGCCATTCTCAATGAAGCCGCTAACTAACGGATAAGCAAACTTTTTTGTTAGGGGAATTACTTACTTTGACATTGGAGCCATGACCAAATTGTTACCCCCTGTCCCAAGATGCAAATAGTAGAGTCCAGTTTGTCTTGTCCTAATGGCATTCTCCGTACAAATTAAATTAGCATGCTAGCTAACATATGAGCAAACTCAAATATGATGTTACACAAAATTTGCATTTTTGTTAGGGGAATTACTTACTTTGACATTGGAGCCATGACCAAATTGTTACCCCCTGTCCCAAGATACAAATAGTAGAGTCCAGTTTGTCTTTTCCTAATGGCATTCTCCGTACAAATTAAATTAGCATGCTAGCTAACATATGGGCAAACTCAAGATGTTAAACACATTTTTCACTTTTGTTAGAGGAATTAATTTTGAATGCTTGCCATTCGAGTAACACTTGTTTCATTGCGTTTTTCCCCAGGATAAAAAAATGGCACTGTTCTTTTGTCTTATTATCATCAGTGAACCAGGAAATAGCCTGCCAGCTAACAAACGGCCAGAATAACTGTGTTCCTTTTGCCTTTCCTCAAGAAAGTTATTTTCTGTTTTTGGGATTTGAGTCAATATGGACTTTCCTGCCCAAAATACTAATACAGTAATAGTGTTCCATCTGGCCAATTTTAATGCCTGGCGTCATTCTACTAGGGTTGTCCCGATACCAATATTTTGGTATCGGTACCAAAATGTATTTCGATACTTTTCAATACTTTTGTAATTAAAAGGGACCACAAACAATTGCCTTATTGGCTGTATTTCAACAGAAAATCTTACGGTACATTAAACATATGTTTCTTATTGCAATCGAAGAACAATTTTGGCCTTAAATAAAATAGTGAACATACTAGACAACTTGTCTTTTAGTAGTAAGGAAGCAAACAAAGGCTCCTAATTTGTCTGCTGACATATGCAGTATCATATTGTGTCATTTCTCATTCTGTTATTTTGTCAAAATTATGAGGGACAAGCTGTAAAAATGGATTTATAATCCGCGTGTTCATTTACTGTTAATATCTACTTACTTTCTGTTTTAACATATTCTATCTACACTTCTGTTAAAATGTAATAATCACTTATTCTTCTATTGTTTGGATACTTTACATTAGTTTTGGAGGATACCCCAAATTTGGGTATCGATCCGATACCAAGTAGTTACAGGATCAAACATTGGTCATATTCAAAGTCCTCATGTGTCCAGGGACATATTTCCTGAGGTTATAAACATAATATGAATTTTAAAAAAAGGAAAAAAAGATTTTTAAAATATCTATGTAATCATAGTAGTATCGACTAGATACGCTTTTGTACTTGATATTATTACAGTGGATGTCCGGTGTGGATCCACCCATGGCATTTGTTTACATTCAGGAATGGCGTCATTAGCGGTGACGCCGGTGAGTTACGGTGTGTAGTGAAGCATGTTTAGCTATTCCTCGTTCTGCAGTAAGAAACGTACTTTATTCGTCGCCATGGAGGCGAGGATTAGTGATTTAGAAGTAGCTAAAACACTGCCGACTGCGGATGGATGTTAGCTGTTAGCTAGCTAGCCATGTCTTAAAGCACCTCTTCCTGAGGGCGTCTCAGTGTTACAGCTTCACCTTTATCGTTAGTTTTTAGGCCAAAATGCGTCCGCTCTCCCTTTTCTGTCTACACACTGTAAAGTAAGTACTCCGTGATTGTGTGCTGCCGAACATGCTCCTCTGCTTGTAAAACCAGGTATGTCACGACAGGACGACGCGCCGTCATGCCCGTAAAAAAAAAAAATGGGGACCCGGTACTTTTCAAACAGTGTATAGAACCGCTTTTGATTCATTAGTGCCACGATACCATACTAGTACCGGTGTACCGTACAACCCTACATTCTACATGAACCTAGAAATAGGCTGTTAGCCAACAAATATTGTTGGATACATTTTTATTTAGTTTCCTCTATTTTTCTTCTGAGTCAGAATGGAAGGTTTGACCACCCCAGAATGCTGATTATAGAATCCTGTCCATTTTTTCAAAGTTCTTGACATTAGTAAGCTCTCAGTAAGCTGTGAAGTCCCCCAAGGCAGTATATTAGGACCTTTACTGTTCCTAATATACATACATGACATGTCATCAGCATGCGACTGTGAATTGTTCTTATTTGCGGATGACTCGGCCCTGCTGGTATCTGGCAAGGACAAGTCACAGGTGGAAAAATCCTCAGTGACGAAATCTGTGGAATCTGCACCTAAAGAAAGTCAGTGACTTCACTATCAAAGTGGGTGACAATGTTATCACCAGGAACGATGAGGTCCCCTACCTCGGCTCCACCCTGTGATAAAATTCAACCAAGGTAATCAAAAAGGTCAACCAACAAACAAGATTTCTGTACAGAAGCTCCTCTCTGGTCAACAAAAACACCATGAGGACCCTTACAGGAATTCTCATCCAACCGTTTTTCGATTATGCGTGCACCTCCTGATATCACAGCACCTCAAAAACCCTCAAATCAAGACAACAAACATCCCAAAACAAGCTAATCAGGCTACTTCTCGACCTCCTGTCCAGATCCCACCTCACTCCGACCCACTTCTCCAAAGTGGGCTGGCTCAGGGGGGGGGGGGGACAGAGTCAAACAACTTTCACTGAACCTCGTATTCAAAATTTGCTACACCTCCTTGATACCGATGTACATGTCAAAGCACTTCTTGAATGACCGCAATGACCACAACACCAGAGGGAGCTCCACAAACCACATGGAACCCAGATTCCGATGTAAAAAGGGTCTTAATTCATTCTCCTTCTATGCCACACCAATATGGAATGTACTCCCAACAGGTGTAAAAGAAAGTGCTTCCGTTTCTTCCTTCAAAACCGCACTGAAAGAGCACCTCCAGGCGGCTACAGATTTGACCTAACACTACCCCTCACCCTCTCCACATCCCATCTCAGGATTGTAAATAATTGTAACTTTTTCTCATACTCTCTGAGCTTTTACCGCTCACTTCTAGCTCTAAATAGTCTACAAAGTTGTGACCTACATTTGTACTTCATTACAACGTCTATTAGTGTAACATTACACATAGTTTGTAGAGTAACACTGTGTTTGAATATAGGAAAATAAAACACTGATCACTTAATTAAGTGATTATTTGGCATACCCGTCAATGGAGCCCGCGTACCACTACAGTAGTGTTGTCCCGATACCAATATTTTGGTACTGGTACCAAAATGATTTAGATACTTTTCTAAATAAAGGGCACCAAAAAAAATTGCATTATTGGCTTTATTTTAACAAAAAATATTACAGTACATTAAACATGTTTTTCTTATTGCAAGTTTGTCCTTAAATAAAATAGTGAACATATGAGACAACCTGTCTTTTATTCGTAAGTAAGCAAACAAAGGCTCCTAATTTAGTCTGCTGACGTACGCAGTAACATATTGTGTCATTTTCCATTCTATTATTTTGTCAAAATTATTAAAGACAAGTAGAAAATGAATTATTAATCTACTTGTTAATATCTGCTTACTTTTCAGAGGCCGAATATGATTCATTAGTATCGCGGTACTATACTAATACCGTACAACCTTACACTACAGTTTTAGAATCACTGATTTACAGTATTTCCGTTACTGCACTAAGTAACATAAAGAAAGTCAAAAAAAGATCTAATCTTATAATGCGTTTAAAGTAAATGCCGTCTCCTCTGCCTCAGCCTGTAACTGCACATTAACATTTATAGGACGTGCTTCTACATAATGACAGCATTTGATGCAAGGCCACAGAGAAAAGCTAATTGGAAATCGCCCTCTGTAATTCCAGGAGGTTTGCGGGGAAGACGATTCTTTCATGACTCTGCTAATAACAGTCTGACATATCTTTTTAACTTGTAATAGCAAGCACCCTGAAGTTAAAAATAAAAGCATGGCAATGGCAGGGTAACGCGCTCGTTAGCTGCGAGATGCGTCACATGCTTTCTGTGGACATATTTTGATGTGAAACATTGGCAGGCCGAGATGAGTCATTAACGCGCGGCTGCAGAGACACGTTTTTGAGCTGCTCAATCCACATCCTCGCCATCAATGCTGGCTTTGGAGCGCTCACACGTCGTCATCTGTTTCGCTTTCGTTCCAACTGTGACTGAGGAATAGCAGTCACGCTCCACTGCAGATTAGAATGCAATCAGGAAGTTTTCCGCAACTTTGTAGGCATATTTTTCCTGTGTAAAAAGCTCCATTTTTGAATTTTACGTAGTGTAACTCGTTTTTGGCTAGTGTGACACCAAAATGTTGTAATTTTTTTTATTGTTATTAGCCTCCCGATATGTGTGGCTTTCCCGCTTCTTGTATCTTCATCTGCTCTCTTGCACAATAAAAGTCAGCGCAGAGTGATGAGTTCAGGCTGTGGTGAAACGCAGTTGTTTAACTTGGCAAATGTTCCACAGTGCAGATGAAGACAAATAGAGTTGACGCTGTTGTGAGTCTCCTCAAATGTCCTCTGATGAGACATAAACTGTTTTCGTTTGAATGATGGCCATAGATAAATATTTCACTCTTTTTTTGGGGCAGTGTTTCTGCTGCTTCAGCCAAACTCCACCATAAAAGGACAATGTACTTTACGGTCATCTTTCACTACATCCCGCTTCAAATATTACGACATCACTACATTGCGGCTAAAAAAAAAAGTTTTGTATATACATATTTTTTGCCTAAATATAGTGTTATTTTGTCTTATATGTTTTACACGGCTGTATTTGTCTTATTTTCTAGTAGGGTTGTACGGTATACCGGTGTTAGTATAGTACAGGGGTCGGCAACCCAAAATGTTGAAAGAGCCATATTGGACCAAAAATACAAAAACACATCTGTCTGGAGCCGCAAAAAGTTAAAAGCCATATTACATGTGTCATGAGATATACATTTAATTAAGAGGACTTAAAGGAAACTAAATGAGCTCAAATATAGCTACAAATGAGGCATAATGATGCAATATGTACATATCGCTAGCCTAAATAGCATGTTAGCATCGATTAGCTTGCAGTCATGCAGTGACCAAATATGTCTGATTAGCACTCCACACAAGTCAATAACATCAACAAAACTCACCTTTGTGCACTCATGCACAACGTTAAAAGTGTGGTGGACAAAATGAGACAGAATAAAAGTGGCATAAAACACGTCCTAGAAAGACGGAGAAAGTTACACATGAAAACAGACTATACGGTGAGTTCAAGGACCGCCAAAATTAGTAGGACAAAACGGCGCTCGCCAAATACTTGAATCAGTGAAGCATGTTTAATATAAACAGTGTGATTTATAACAATTAGGGAGGTTTGTGTCATGTTTGTCCTCCTACAGAAACCATACTAAACAAAAAAATAGATTTTTTCCCCCTCATCTTTTTCCATTCTTCATACATTTTTGAAAAATCTCCAGAGAGCCACTAGGGCGGCGCTAAAGAGCCGCATGCGGCTCTAGAGCCGCAGGTTGCCGACCCCCGGTATAGTACCACGATACTAATGAATCGTATTCGGTACTATACCTCCTCTGAAAAGTACCGGTCCCGCACCCCCCCGCGCCTCCGTCGTCGTCACGTTGTGTAATTGCTGGTTTACGAGCAGACGAGCATGTTCGGCAGCGCACGATCACGGAGTACTTACAAGCAGACACAGTGTGTAGACAGAACAAAGGGAGAACTGATGCATTTTGGCTTAAAAACTAACGATAAAGGTGAAGTTATAACACTGAAACGCCCTCAGGAAGAGGTGCTTTAAGACATGACTAACTAGCTAGCGGCTAACGTCCATCCGCTGTCGGCAGTGTTTTAGCTACTTCTAAGTTTCTTACAAGTATCATCCCTGCAGGACGAGGAATAGCTAAACATGCTTCACTACACACCGTAGCTCACCGGCATCAAAATGTAAACAAAAAACATTGGTGGATCAACACCTGACATCCACTGTAATAATACCTAGTACAACAGTGTATCTAGTCCATACTACCATGATTACATCGATATTTTGTGACTTGTCACAAGATCTTTTTTCCTTTTTAAAAAATTCCTATTATGTTTATAAACTCAGGAAATATGTCCCTGGACACATGAGGACTTTGAATATGACCAAAGTATGATCCTGTAACTACTTGGTATCGGATCGATACCTAAATGTGTGGAATCATCCAAAACTAATGTAAAGTGTCCAAACAACAGAAGAATAAATGATTGATACATTTTGACAGAAGTGTAAATAGAACATGCAAGTAAGCAGATATTAACAGTAAATGAACAAGTAGCTTAATAATTAATTTTCTACCACTTGTCCTTAATAATGTTGACAAAATAATACAATGATAAATGACACAATATGTTACTGCATACGTCAGCAGCTAAATTAGGAGACTTTGTTTGCTTACTTAATAATAAAAGACAAGTTATCTTGTATGTTCACTATTTTATTTAAGAACTAAATTGCAATAAGAAATATATGTTTAATGTACCCTAAGATTTTTTGTTAAAATAAAGCCAATAATGCAATTTTTTGTGATCCCCTTTATTTAGAAAAGTACAGAAAAGTATCATAATAATTTTGGTACCGGTACCAAAATATTGGTATCGGGACAAGACTATTTCCTAGTATTATGTGCTAACAACAACACGGTGGCTAACCTTGCCGCTGCTGTAGCGATGTCAAAAGATGAGACGCAAGACGTTCCAGGACTCGATGTGACTCGGGGCCCCACTTAATGTCATCAGCTGTCCGGGCAATGCTAAGTGGTGATGAACTCTATTGATGCAGTTCATGTCAGCACCACATGACATCGGTGAGCATTTGGCGTGAGTTATGTGGAATGACAATGCAGACACACAATGCTAACAACACGGCTAATGGTCGTAGCTGTGAGTGTCAAGTTGACCAAGTTTTTGCAGAACGTGACAACATTTTTTGTCTTAGTTATTGTCAACGGCCTATTTTCTTTCCCCTGACTAAAATAGGATGATAACTAATCAAAACCAAATGCACGTTGACTAAAACAATGACAAAACTAATTGACAATTTAGTCATCGAATGAAAACAAAACGAAAATCCAAATATATTTAATTTCGTCTTTAGGTGGGTGGGACAATCTATACAATCCCAGTTACATGTAAATCCCGGAGGGGGATCAAATCAGAACTACTGTCTTTGTAAGGCACGGTGTTTTGATTTTTTAATGGAAAAATAAGACTCATAACAAGACCTCAATACAATAGTAAGTAAGTAAGTACATTTTATTTATAAAACGCTTTTCACAGATAAAATCACAAAGCGCTGTACAAAACATAGGTGAAGTAAAACAACAATTCAATATAAAACAACAGGGGCAACATCATCAAAAGGATACAAAGTGGATTGAAAATGATAGTTAAAAGGTGCATTAACTAAAAGCTTTACTAAAAAGAGAAGTTTTCAAATGTTTCTTAAAAGTTTCAACACAGTCAAGATCTGGTGCAAATTTCTCCAGAGAATGGGAGCTATAGCCTGGAATGCCAGGTCTCCACGGGTTTTAAAACAAGTTTTTGGGATCTTTAGAAGACCCTGGCCTGAAGACCGGAGGCTGCGCCCTGAAGAGTAGGGGCATAGCAAGTCAGCGATGTACTGAGGGGCCCCACCATGCAACGCACGGAATGTCAGGACTAAAATCTTAAACTCAATGCGGAATTTAACTGGAAGCCAATGAAGACTGGATAAAACAATATGTTTTCTACACCTGAAAGAATAACGGGAAGATGAGATATATGGACGCACTTTACGGTTGCTGTGCTAGACAACAAGACAAGTTGTAACCCTGCGGCTTGATTTTCTCCCGTAAAAATACAACCAACTTGAAGCGCCATATGCAGGCTAATCGTCAGGACATCTAGTAAGTAAGCCGAAGCTAATATGTCGAAATTACTCATATTGTACTGAATTACTGTTACTATTAAAGATGGTAGAGCAGGAGCAAGACTGCTTACTTCACCATTACTTTTGTAGTACACCATGGGCGAGGTTGCTCGCCAATTTAATAAGCAAGCTACACGTACAGTGCACTATAATCGAAGTCCTCGGCAGACTGTTCACCAATTGACTGCACAACTTGACAACCCAAAAGACCTCTTTTTTTTTCTCGAGCTAACACACGAAGAAAGACAGGTATGTGAGATATATACGTTCTAGATGAATAAATATTTGTTTCTCAGCTGTGGTCAGAAATAATTTTCCACCACTTGTGGCAGTAATGACAATCTCAAATCAGAGTCGTGTATAAAGAGAGTATGGCCACTTAAACGAGAGGCGCCATTTTGTCTGCGGTTCTGTCCGAAAGATTGCAGTCGTTCTGATGTTAGTTTTCCTGACGAAATCAACCAAAACAATTGGTCTAAATGTAGTTCTAAACTTACACCAGCTCATAAACTTACAATAAAACATGCTTTTATTTCATCAAAGTATAATTTTGCGGCCGTATTTGATGTACTCTGCTGCTACCTTCCATACTTCCCAACCTTGAGACCTCCGAATCCGGGAGATGGGGAGGGGGGGTATATATTTTCAAGTATTTCTTATATATACCTGTATATATATATAAAAATAATCCGTTCATGAATGAGTATATCCGTTCGGCCACCGTGTTCAATTATTTTTTCCAATCATTTTGGAACTTGCAAGCGTACTTCTTCTTCTTCGTACTCGTCGTCGCCATGTCTCTTCTTCGTTCTTCTGCTTCGTCTCTGTTATGTTTTTGGACATTACTACTTGCCGTAGTTTTGAAGCAATGCATGATGGGAATCCGGGTGTTGTGCGTCCGTGCATTAACGTGCCGGCTGGAATAAACACACGCTGAGAAATAGCTCCGTGCCTGCCTACTTTATGGGTTATAGATAAACCTATGGATAACGGAGACATATATAATAGTCTCCTTTTCAGGTGAGAGAGGACGCTAAAGGCAGTGCCTTGAAGGCACGCCCCCAATATTGTTGTCCGGGTGGAAATCGGGAGAAATTCGGGAGAATAGTTGCCCCGGGAGATTTTCGGGAGGGGCACTGAAATTCGGGAGTCTCCCAGGAAAATCTGGAGGGTTGGCAAGTATGCTACCTTCATGCAGTGTTGATTGACCAGCAGGCTCTGTAACACGCACCCGACGCTGCAGTAAACATTAAAAAAAATAATACACAGAACCAAAACGATAATTTATTAACCTCATTTTGGACCAACAATCACGGAGAAATTGTTACTTTTGTGTGAAGTATGTCCACTGTGGTGGCTGCCTCCACTGTGCTTTGCCTGTACTGTACTTTTAGACTCAAACAAACTTTATTGATCCGCTATTATCTATTATTACACACCAAATTTGGTTCATTTTACTCCATTAATGTCTAATTCGTCCATTTGTATTTATGTTCGACTTTCTCTTCTGCTGTTACCGAATAGCATTATTGTAGTTTTACTGCGATTCAAGAATAGTCTGTTTATGTCAAATAATCCCTTTAACTGAACAAAACGCAGACTTTGTGTCGTGTGTTTGCCTCGCACAAGAGACCGTAGTTGGTGGCTCTCATCTTTCCTAATTGCCATTAAAAGCTTTCTGCATTTCTCGCGGGTGGAACAGCCTCATGCTGCACAACAGGGCATTTTTACACGCCCAAAAACTAACGAGGAAGCGTCACAGACACATAGCATCGTCCAAAGTTGGTAGCTGTCATGGCGCCCTTTAGTCACATGAGTGCATTTTGACCAATCATCGAGGAGCTCGCCTGAATCCGGGTTGGCTATACTCTCATTATACACGACTCTGCCTCAAACAAAGTCATAGAGAAGTTTCTCCAGTGCAAAAAATATGACTAAAGGGGTGAAGCTGTATTTTCATTTGCGCTTTAATCTTTTTGGCAGCTTATTTAAGAAACATATATTTATTGTTATTTATTATTAATTTAGTTAGGTTTTTGTTTTTTTGCACTGTATGTCAACTTATTTCATCGGTCCCTTCTTTTGCAGAATACTTGATTTAGTATTCATTTTTTAAATCAGCTATAATAATAATAATCGAGATTAACACACGCTTTCATATCATTTGACAAGGATTATCCTGGTAAACTGTAAGTAGGTGTAAGGGTAAAATGACCAATTCAGTGTTAATATTGGAGTGGGCCCCTCTTTATTGGAAAAGTTTGGTTCTGAGGTCAAAAAGGTTAAAAAACCCCGTATTAGAACACTACCCAATGTAAATATCTTAAGTTGACAGAATTATACACTACCGTTCAAAAGTTTGGGGTCACATTGAAATGTCCTTATTTTTGAAGGAAAAGCACTGTACTTTTCAATGAAGATAACTTTCAACTAGTCTTAACTTTAAAGAAATACACTCTATACATTGCTAATGTGGTAAATGACTATTCTAGCTGCAAATGTCTGGTTTTTGGTGCAATATCTACATAGGTGTATAGAGGCCCATTTCCAGCAACTATCACTCCAGTGTTCTAATGGTACAATGTGTTTGCTCATTGGCTCAGAAGGCTAATTGATGATTAGAAAACCCTTGTGCAATCATGTTCACACATCTGAAAACAGTTTAGCTCGTTACAGAAGCTACAAAACTGACCTTCCTTTGGGCAGATTGAGTTTCTGGAGCATCACATTTCTGGGGTCAATTAAACGCTCAAAATGGCCAGAAAAAGAGAACTTTCATCTGAAACTCGACAGTCTATTCTTGTTCTTAGAAATGAAGGCTATTCCACAAAATTGTTTGGGTGACCCCAAACTTTTGAACGGTAGTGTATATTCTGGTGTTTATGGAATGTTTAACATACAATTATTATTATCCATGAATTTGCAAAGAAAAAATGGTAAAATACACAATTTATTCCCGATTAAGATGTCAAATTATTGCTTTTTGCTTGCATTCCTGATAGAATATGGAATGCAGAATAAGTCTGTTAAATCTATAGTGACTATATGGTGAGAAGTGTACTATACCATGACATAATATCCATGCAGTCATTGGTCAGTCTACTTTATAGCACCACCGTGTCTCCAATATTTCTTATGGGGTAAATTAATTCCAAATCAGAACTCGCCAAACATATTTCAGAGGATTGACTGTATTTTGTGGTGCGTATGGTAATTTAAACCCAGTCATTGCTTCATTTCAACTGACTGATTCGAGTCCTTGGAGCAGTGTTGAAATTTTCGGTTATTAGGCAAAAATCTTGGAAAGGTATTCCAACTGGGGCGTGAAAGCAGGCATGATTTGCATCTCTGTAAAGACAATTTCACGGCTAAGTAGGGAACACTTGGGTGTAATCGCTTTTCCGTATAATTTCTCCCTTCATGAAGTGCAATTTCAAGTTTTCCTCTTCCCCGGTCCGTCAGCAGCTTTTCAATGAGTGATGACATGTCATCGCTGTCAAGAGAGAACCTTAGTGTCTGTCGTCTATGTGTGTGTGTTTGTGTGTGTGTGTGTGCGTGCGTGTTCTTGTATTTTTACCCTTCTTGAGACATCAACAAGGAAAAGTACCGTCAATATGAGGACCGGTGAACAAGTTAGGACCGAAATCATGGTCCTAATGAGGAAAACCATTGCATTTAATAGAGAATGTCTCATTTGTACCCCTGGTGGTGAAATCTTTCAAAATTAGGGCGGTCCCAAAAAGGAGGGATTTTTCAAATTGACTGTGTGTTGAATTTAAAAGTGCTCCCCCTCTGGTCAACGTATATAATAACAAGTGTGTGTAAGAAATTGAAATGCGCCCCCTTTGGCGAAAATTTATGAAAAAAATAAAATAAATATGTATATAGAGACATGCTGTAATACCTTGAAGTAAATAATGAAGATTAAAAACCAATTACAAACAAAACATTTTTTAAAATAAAAATGAACTAAAAGCAGTCTTTTTCTCACAATGTGTCAACTTTTTTCTTATAAAATTGGGAACAATTTCTCATGTGCTTTCTGTTTCTGTAATATTGCAATATTTTCTTGTAAAATTATTACTTTTTTATGTAAAATTATTACTTTTTAATGCAAAATGGTGACATTTGTCATATAAAATTCTGACTTGTATCACAATATTGTCAATTTTTTTTGTTGTTCTTGTAAAATAGTGACATTTTTTGAGTAAAAATTCCGATTATTATTATAATATTGCCGACATTTTAAAGTTTTCTTATAAAATTGTGACTTTTGTCGAGTAAAATTACGACTCTTTTCATAAAATTGCCAACATTTTAAGCTTTTCTTGTAAAATTGAGACTGTTGTTGAGTATAATTCCAACTTTTATCATTATATTGCACAAATGTTCAGTTTTTCTTGTAAAAGTTTGACTTGCGTTGAGTAAAATTACGACTTTTATTATAATACTGCCAAAATTCTAAGTTTTTCTTGTGAACCTGTGACCTTTTTCTTGTGAAATTCCAACTCATTTTTCACAACAGGCTTTTTTTTACTTTTGCATAGTATGTATATGTTATTAATGTTGTAAATACACATTTTTATATATCTAGAAAGGGTGGTCCTAAAGAGGTAGGCATTTTTCAGAGGTCTCAAGAAGGTAACAAATACAATAATGTGTGTGTGTGTGTGTGCGTGTGTGTGTGTCACCCCAGCGTGGTTAGAGAGGTGTCAGGGTGGAAAAAAAAGCCACAATGAGAAAATGTAGAGCGAGCGCTGACCCAAAGACTGACATATGAAGCTAAGAGGAGGAGCACAGTAACACACCTCCTCTGTGTGATTAGTGAACAGAGCAGACATTCACCACCTTAACATACCAAGGTTATGAAGTTTAACCCCCGCCTCGCTTGTTTGCACCTATTTGATTGGCCCGCTGTATGCTAGCTCTATGCTCACATGCATTCATTCGCTGCTGCTACTGCACATAGGCTGCATTGACACTACACTACAAAAGAAAACAAAGCATACAATCCCTTATTGACACTGAATTGGAATGAAACCCTGAGACGTGGAGTGTAAATGCAGCCTATACTGTATGTCCCCTCTTAGATCAGAGATTTTGAAAGTGCCATGCACGCCTTCCCTGAAGGTCGCTGGAGGACTTAACGGGAGCTGCAGCACTTTGAAAAAATAAACAGAAAGAATGCATTTTTAAAGCTCTTAAGTGCAAAATGGATGTGTGTTTCCCCCAATGACAAAGCACATCAGTTAAAAAAAAACAAGAACAATGCAAAATGGATATATATATTTTTTTGGCCCTGTGATGAAGCACAGCAGCTTTAAAAAAAAAAAAAAAAAAGGAAAAAGGAAAATGCATTTTGAAGTGGCTAAGTTTAGCTGCACAAGCTGAATCCCTGTTTGTTCCTCCAACGAGGAGTCCCTCCAGGCTTCTTTTGTGATTGTTGCGGACTAAAAATGCCTTAATTCACAGCAGCTTTTTCAAAAGGTTGCGGCAAAAATTGCAATGTTTTGAGGCTTACTTTTTTCAATACCATTGGATCAACTCGTGTTTTTGTATGGCACCACGATTGATTTTGATCGGTATAACTAATAAGAGTAATAATAAGAATTCCTAGTAATTACAGAAAGAAACACCACCAAAGGCTTCCTTATTGTCCACAAATTGCAGACATTCGCCGTGTATGTTTTACACTTAAACATTTTTTCACCTTAAACATTTATTTATGTTCCAACTAATTGACTACATAAGAGCATTTGAGACCTGTTGAGAGCGATCTAAAGCATTCATTTTTTGGGGTAAATTAGAGTCAATGAGAGATTATCATCACACTTCAACATCTCTGTCATGTAAATTCTGCCTCTTTGCTAGGTCAGCATTGCAAATAAAAATCTTTTGTTAATTGACTTATTAAATTGAGTAATTAAATACATATATAAATACATGTAAACTAGAAAATAATTGTTTATATAATAGGTTACCCAGAAGACGCAGCTCTGTAGATAGCAACCAGAGGTTGGTCTAAGTAATGCGTGAGGACGACAGTTGTGCTGTTTGAGCCATAAAGAGTTGATATTTTGTTACACAATGTTGTTCCTGCTTCGTCTACACAAGAAACAAACATACATTTTGATTAGACAGTTGACGTGCTTCGCTTGAGCGCCGCTCAGAGACAAAATCCAATGGCCCAAAGTTGTGAGGAAGTTGTGGGCATTGGCCAAAGTTGCAATATGTACACATATGTATACATATATTCAGATAAGCAGGGTTCAAAGTTAACCACGGCAACCGCAGCATTGTGACTTGCCGTAATGCCCTAAAAAAAATAAACAGCATGCAGAATTCGCAGGGATTGCTTGAATTTACTTGAACTGACTCAATCGCAAAATCCTGAAGGGACTGAATGAGGTTTAGAAGTTGGAAGCAAAAAAGGTAAAATTGCATGTTCAAAGCTGCTAACTTCAGCTTTGTATAACGGATCACTTTTTTGCTTCTAGAATGAGGTGCAGCAGTTTCTGCGGGGAAAAAACAGCAAAAGCTAAAGCTGCTAACTTCAGTTAGAGGTGCAACAGTTTGAAAAAAGAGGAACAATTTTATTTTGTTTATACTGAATAGATAGTTCTTTTTGTTCCAACAATTAATTAAAATGAAAGAAAACACATCTTTAAAGTTGTTGACTTCAGTTATGAAAACTGATCATTTTTTTGTTTCTTAATGAGGCTCAACTCCCAATGTAAGGCTGATAAAAAGGCCAGCTGGCTGGGACAGAAAGTTTGAGCATTTGCAAAGATTTATAGACATTTTTACCGTACTTTTCCCCTGATGTAAATAAAAAGCAATTTTGTGAGAGAATAAACACTCAGTCCTTGTCCAAAGTGTATGAAAAAAAAATCATTTGAGGTTCACTCTTTCTGCATGACTTCAACCCAAATGAACTCCACTCACTCACTCTCTCTCTCGCTCTCTCGTAAGTCTGTTTCAGATGTAAAAGCAATTTTTTTAAAAACTTGATCCTGGCGCTCTCGTCCCAGGAGAGTGTGTTAAAAACATTGCCTAACATCTTGGATGCTTGTCTTTTCTTCTTGCTTATTAGTTGCTTTTTTTTTTTTTTTCATCCTTTGCTTCCATCCCCAGGGTCAGGACAGCCCGCCCCCGGAGATGAGGACTGGTATTCTCATGCATTTAAAGGTGACACCATTGATAAGCCTGACATTGCAAATACTCTCCTAATCCGTGCCCTCTTATGAATGCTCTTTTTTTATTTTTTTTATTCCGAGTGGAAATTAGTCGAGCGTCAGCGTCCTCAGGGTTTGAGCCAGCAGGAAATAAACTGCAGATTTGGATTCCTATTAGAAACATGTGGGCCCCTTCAACTTGGCAGATTATTTTTTTTTACGCAAGCATCGAAGATATATGTCCAATTTTGGAATGTTTGTTTTCTTCCTATTGGTTGTCTCAGAGGGAGATTTTAATGCTATGCTAGACGTTGGTTGCCATGGTAAGTAGTGCTACTTAAAGGCTGCACATAGGAAATCAAAGCAATCGCAGTGCAATCCAATCTTTTGGACGAGCCTGCAAGCTCCTACTGCTGTTGATTTTTTGGGATAGTAAGCAGACTTGTGGCTTTAATGCTGGTTCCTGGCCAATGTTTGTTCTATACTTGATCCATGTTCATCATGGCCGACAAAAAAAAAACCTGCACACATAGTACATGCTGTGCAACTATTCAAACATCAAGACGGTTATTGCTTTATATTAATTAGAAAATACAGTAAATACAACCAAATGTGGATCTCTTCTAGACTGTTAGAATTGTTCCTGTGGGAAATAATGGCATTATACTTTGTCTGTTCCCGAGTCAAGCTGTCATCGTAAAACTGTCCATGCAATGTTTGAGCGGAAAACAAGTTCAATGCTGTTAATATTAATGGCAAAGATGTGAAGGGGATCGCGTTGAACATTCTTCATTATTCTTAAAGTGTAAAAAGAAGTGAACGACAGCAAATTGTTAAAAATAATAAAACTAGTAGTCCGCCTGAACTTTGACAACAAGTTCAACGGTGACGCTGGAGTCTTAGTGCTTTGCGTGGGAGTCCGCTTACTTCACATGATCTTCTTCCTCTGACCACTTTGTTTGGAAAAAAAGCCAAAGAAAAAGATAAATACTTTCACATGACGTCATGTATGTTTGAGCAACTTCACTGAACTTTGCCCGAAAATGTGGTTGAATTCCAAATTGTACAATCTCAGGAGCATTCAAGCTTAAGAGATTCCGCTGTAATTTTTATTTTTTTAATTATATTATTACATACTTATTTGTATTACTATTTTCATCATTATTTATTACTGTTAATAACAATATTAATGACAATAATAATGATATAAATTAAATATTATATTTATAAGTCTTTTTTAAATTATAATTATATTTATTATTGTTAATAATAACAACAACAATAGTTATAATAATAATACCAATTAAATAATAATAATGGTATTATAGTTATAAATGTTAATTTAATGTTATTATATTTATAATGATTAATTATTGTTAAAAATAACAATAGTCATAATAATTATTATATTTATAATTATTTATTTAACATTATTAGCATCATCATTTTTATATTATTTTTTCCGTTGTTTTTAGAACATGGCTGTTCATTTTTAGTTATTCCACTGGAATTTTAGTTTTCTTTGTTTACTGTTGAACTGTGCGATCACCGGCCTTTTCGACTATAGCGGTTCTTCTGTGAATGAAATAGCACCCTCTACTGGATCTGATGGGGCACTGTTCCCCCGGCCCCTCTCGCAAACATACCAAATATGGTCATAGGAAATTCAATGAGTCTTTCGAGTCATTTAAAATCCCCAGGTAAGTGTTACCTAATCTATCCTTCCTTCTAACAAAGATTTTTAACAACATCCATACAAAGGACGCTTATAGGACTCTCGACACTCTTTAGGGACGGCGTGGTGCGCGCCAATAAAGGTGAAACATGGCGACGTGAGCTGCCGTACTCCCAGAGGGGAACATTACAAGAACGTCATGGGAACACGCTGTAAAATCCGCTGCAAGCAAGGATACGAGACGCCGAGCACGGAGGTGGTGTGCATGGCCAGCAAGCACTGGTCCTCCAACTATGCATGTCGAGGTGAAGTGGTACTACTCTGCTGCCCTCAGTCTCCTCTTGGATAGCATGTGTATATTGTATCATCACCAAGGTTTCCACTTGAAGTAGTAGTTCTTTCTCCGGCAGAGATCCGCTGTCCCAAGATGAGCATGCCGGCTAATGGCGGCTACAAGTGTTCGGACGGCTCCTACTACATTTCCCGCTGTGAGTTCTTCTGCGCGCAAGGATTCACTCTGAAGGGCTCCAAGACGGCCACCTGCCAGTACAACAAGGTGTGGAGCGCCACAGTCCCCACCTGTGTTGGTAAGCTAGCACCTCGTCGCTGCTGTTTTGAAGCCTTGGATATAATGTCTCTATTTCATAATCATCAGAGCCGCCATATTATAGCATATTTTATTATATCATAGCCTATTATAGCATATTATAACCCAGGCCCGGCCCTAACCAATCTGGCGCCCTAGGCAAGATTTTAGGTGGCGCCCCCCCACATCGGCAGTGAATACTCACAAGAAACCGAATAGCTTTGTCTTTAACCTTTTTTTTTTACTTAAAGAAAGCAAATTAACAATCAGAATAGTTAACAAGATAAAAAAAAAATATGGATAAATAAATGAATACAAAAAATAAAAAATGAATATATGAACTACAATATTTTTTACATACATAAACACAAAATAAAACGTGTCAACAAGTTGCATAAAATAAATTAAAAATACAATATAAATAAGGCACTGCACAAAACAAGATATCAAACCAGTATGACTTTAACAACTATATTACAAAAAAGGGGATCCTACAGAGTTCTCGATCTATTTGTGCTTTTTAATATTGCATTAACTAGAATGACTTACTGACTGTAAGTACTGTAATTACCTAACGTTAGATTATTATTTTCCATAACAATTTAGCCCCCTCCACAATATTAACCCGACGTTAAAACAGAACTAGCTATTTATTGATTAGCAATTGCCGAATCATGTAACATTAGCTTAATGCTAAGGTTACTATCACATTCTGTAACAGACAAATAATTTCATGTAGGCTAACCTCTGTCTTTTTCTCGTTTCTACTCTTCTTTTCTCTTTTTTCTTCCCTGGGCACCTGACAGTTTTGGCCGTTTTGACATTCTTGTGTTGATTTTTTGATGTGGTGAACACTGGTGACGTCCAAAAAGAGTCATGATACGGGAAGGGAGGGGGCGCACCGTGCCGGGGGAGGGTGGGAGCGTAATGTTGTAACAAATAATATTTCTATTAAATAGGCTTTACTTTGCATTTTAATTAACGTGGGATTATTTTATGTATTTAGAAATAATAGTATCAACTTTTTTTTTCTTACTTTTTTTCCCCTCCAACATTTGTGACACTGGCGTGGCGCCCCCTGATGGACGGCGCCCTTAGCATTTGCCTATACCAGGGGTCGGCAACCCGCGGCTCTAGAGCCGCATGCGGCTCTTTAGCGCCGCCCTAGTGGTTCTCTGGAGCTTTTTAAAAAATGTATGAAAAATGGAAAAAGATGAGGGGAGAAAAATATATTTTTTGTGTTAATATGGTTTCTGTAGGAAGACAAACATGACACAAACCCTCCTAATTGTTATAAAGCACACTGTTTATATTAAACGTGCTTCACTGATTCGAGTATTTGGCGAGCGCCGTTTTGTCCTACTAATTTTGGCGGTCCTTGAACTCACCGTAGTTTGTTTATATGTATAACTTTCTCCGACTTTCTAGGACGTGTTTTATGCCACTTCTTTTTCCGTCTCATTTTGTCCACCAAACTTTTAATGTGCGTGAATGCACAAAGGTGAGTTTTGTTGATGTTATTGACTTGTGTGGAGTGCTAATCAGACATATTTGGTCACTGCATGACTGCAAGCTAATCGATGCTAACATGCTATTTAGGCTAGCTGTATGTACATATTGCATCATTATGCCTCATTTGTAGGTATATTTGAGCTCATTTAGTTTCCTTTAAGTCCTCTTAATTCAATTTATATCTCATGACACACTATCTGTATGTAATATGGCTTTGAATTTTTGCGGCTCCAGACAGATTTGTTTTTGCATTTTTGGTCCAATATGGCTCTTTCAACATTTTGGGTTGCCGACCCCTGGCCTATACGGCCTATGCCACGGGCCGGCCCTGTTATAACCTATTATAGCATATTTTTAGCATATCATAGCCTATTATAACATATTATAGCATATTTATAGCCTATTATAGCATATTATAGCCTGTTATAGCATTTTATAGCCTATTATAGCATATTATAGTCCATTATAGCATATTATAGTCTATTATAGCAGTGGTCCCCAACCTTTTTGTAACTGCGGACCGGTCAAAGCTTGAAAATGTGTCCCACGGACCAGGGGGGAGGGGGGAGTATGGTATTTTTATTTTTTATTGTATTTTTTGGCATAAAAAAATACAATCATGTGTGCTTACGGACTGTATCCCTGCCGACTGTATTGATCTATATTGATGTATAATGTAGGAACCAGAAATATTAATAACAGAAAGAAACAACCCTTTTGTGCGAATGAGTGTGAATGAGTGTAAATGGGGGAGGGAGTTTTTTTGGGTTGGTGCACTAATTGTAAGTGTATCTTGTGTTTTTTATGTTGATTTAATTTAAAAAATAAAAAAATGTTTTTATTTATTTCTTGTGCGGCCCAGTACCAATCTATCCACAGACCGGTACCGGGCCGTGGCCCGGTGGTTGGGGACCACTGTATTATAGCATATTATAGCCTATTATAGTATATTATAGCACAGTATAGCATATTATAGCACATTGTAGCCTAGTATAGCATAGTATAGCACATTATAGCACATTGTAGCTGAGTATAGCATATTATAGCCTATTTTAGCATATTGTAGCATATTGTTGCACATTGTAGCCTAGTATAGCATATTATAGCCTATTATAGCATATCATAGCCTATTATAGCATATTATAGCATTTTATAACCTATTATAGCATCCATCCATCCATCCATTTTCTTCCGCTTATCCGAGGTCGGGTCGCGGGGCGTTCCCAGTGCCAGCCGGGAAACATAGTCTTCCCAACGTGTCCTGGGTATTCCCTGTGGCCTAGGGATGGGCGATACCACACTTTTAGGATTCGATACGATACCGATACTTTTTCTTGCATTTTCATCGATACCGATACCGATACCATTTATTTCTTATTGGCAATTTTTGTCAGTCAAAAATATTATTACTATTGTTATTATTTAAGACAAATCACAAGACAAATACAGACCATTTATACTACATTTATTATGGTCAATATATAATAAAAGTAAAATTCAAATAAATAACATAAATATGAAAAATCAATTAAATATAGACAAAAATATACACATTTTCACTTTTCTTATTCCTCAAAAAAAAAAGTCTTGGTAGAAAAAGCTTAAAAAAACAATTATTCATAACAATGTTATGTTTCAAACCTCTTTGTGGAAGTAAACTCATAACACTTATCTGAAGTAAAGTCAATAATTTCCTTATCACAATAAACTAGGATTTCCTTGTCCTATAAACCTGCATACGAAAGACAGTTCCCTGAGAAAATGAACTTGGAAAAATTATCTACACCATCACACCTTTAGTGTACTCGAGATATGTCGTCACACGTCACACTTTACTGAAGTCTCAGATTGCTGTTCAGGAAAAGTAACATGTTCACGTTTTCTGCTTTGATACGATTACGCCTCTGGCTGATTATTTCTCCGGCCTTAGAGAAGAGTCTCTCTGCTGGAACAGACGTCGCAATAGTTCCAACTGGTATTTTTTCGCAACTTTGTTCAGCATTGGGAATGTGGTTTCATTTTTTTTCCACCAAACCAAAGGGTCCTCACTCCTTGGGATCACCTTTTCCTCCATGTATCTTCTCATTTCAACATACGCATGTTTGCTGTGCGATTGCTCTGGCTGTATCGCTGTCGGCTGGCTGTGTGTGTGTTGCACGTTGACGACGCTCATTGGCTGTCTCCTGTCACGTGACTGGGCCAGCTCTATACTCTGCCAGGTACAGGGGTGTCCCAGCACATAGTAAGTTAAGTAAGTCATCAAAAACATCTGAAAGTGATGCTCGCACCCCCCACACGCCGTTTTTTGGTTTATATCGATACTTTTTTCAGAAAAGTGATGCCAAATGAGTAGCGTGTGAGTATTGATATATCGATACCACAGGATCGATACGCACATCCCTACTGTGGCCTCCTGCCGGTCGAACGTGCCCTAAACACCTCCCTAGGGAGGCGTTCGGGTGGCATCCTGAGCAGATGCCCGAACCACCTCATCTGGCTCCTCTCAATGCTATTATAGCATATTATAGCACATTATAGCATATTATATCACATTATAGCACATTGTAGCCTAGTATAGCATATTATAGCCGGCACCTGTGGAGTCCACAAAAACAAATATCCGCCGTTGCTCTTTAGCTTGGTCATAAAACACACAGCTGCGGCTGTAGGCAACCTCTGGATGCAGCTTTATCTACCTCTGCATGCGCTTTAAAATGTTGCTACTCAGCTATTGTTGTGAAACTCACAGTGGCATTAATGCTGACTGAGCAGTTTCATTACAACATTGGTTCTGTTGCTGCTGTGTTGCGCAATATAATTGTTCATAAATGAGCGTGCGGTCAAAACAGCCACCTTTTCTTTTCCACCATCTTTTTTTTTATGCACAACAAATCATTATCAAAGTAAAAAAAAAAAACTTTCATGTTGCCGATTCCGATACCGATCATCAATGAGTGAGATCGGCCAATACCGATACCAATCACGTGGTGTGGTTTGGTTGGTAGAGCAGCCGTGCCAGCAACTTGAGGGTTCCAGGTTCGATTCCCGCTTCCGCCATTCTAGTCACTGCCGTGGTGTGCTTGGGCAAGACACTTTACCCACCTGCTCCCAGTGCCACCCACACTGGTTTAGATGTAGATAAAGGGTTTCTAATGTAATCAATCAATCAATCAATGTTTATTTATATAGCGCTTTGAGTCACTAGAGAAAAACGCTATATGATAATTCACGAATAAATGTACATTTTTCAATGTATTTTTGGTGAGTGCTGTTCACAGTGTAAAAATATCAACACAATATTTAAACTAGTTCCTTATTCTATTTTATTACATTGTAATTGTTTGATCAAAACAAAGTCGAGTGTACACAATAAGTAAATGAAAACAAAACTCTTTTAAATCCTTTGTTTTTTGCGTTCAAAGTCCTCCTGTGTCCGGGAAATTACTCCTTGAGTTTGTAAACATAAAAAGAAAAAAAAGAATGATTTTGAGAAAAATATCCACCTAATTGCTCTGGTATCGCTCATAGACTGATACAGCCCTTGGTGTCGACACCGCCAATTTATGGTTTGATCTGCCCTCCTCTTACATGTGGTGTACTGACTGCTACAGTGCTGACACTTCTGCTGTAATGTGCTTCCATCTACACTTCCTAAACTTTACTATTCATTTGTGTTGTTTCAAGCTAGATTAGCGGTTAGCTTAGCTAATAGCATGCCTGTTCCTGGATTGCTCTTGGGGTGTAACATGTTTAACCTTGGCCTCCAGTGATAATAATACTCAAAGATATTAACAAATGCAGTTTATTTGCCGTAATGATGGAGAATATTATTTGCTTAGGGGAGCGGCTCCACACTCCGCATGGAGACACATAATTAGCTGCTCATCTGCTGGGTGACTAAAAATAAATAAAGTATCAGCCAAAGGGGATCAGTGTTGACATTAAAAAGCATTAATGGACAATGGCCAATCAAGTACTTTTTCACCAAATCGTCCGACACTAGCTACGTTTCCATTGAATTTTTTTTTGCTAAATAACAGCGATATTTCAAAAATTTCGATAAAGTACATTTGCGACTTGTATGTGTTTCCATTAAAGGGCGTTTTGCGTCATGAGCCGTTATTCTCGTAAAATCTCATCTCGCCAGACTCCACTTTGAGGAAGATATTGCAGCCACTGCTGTTGCCGTGATGTCAATAGCAGACAAATGCAGTGAGTGATCGCTCACAGGCAACGTCCTTACGGCCCCTCGGACATTGTTCGGGCACGTGGGTCTCTCTGAGCCTGCGGGTCGGCCTCCATTGCGGGGAAGAGACTCGCCAGACGGTCCGCCTAGCTGGACCCCGGCCGACCGATCGGAAGCGAGACCAAGACGATCCGATCCGTCTGCCCGAGTTGTCTTGCATTGGCGCCCCGTCGGTTCGATGTTTAGGTGACCTCTAAATGTGTAAAAAGTATTTACATCATGATTTTGCGAAAAACTTCAATATCCAAACGTCTCAAAAACCACCTCATGAGAGCGCAAAAATGTTATTTATATTTAAGTTTTGCACATTTCTAAGGGTATTTGGAATGCAGAGTTTGCTCACTGGTCGATCAATCGTCACGTTCCTAATAGTGTTGTCCCTATACCGGGGGTCGGCAACCCGCGGCTCTTTAGCGCCGCCCTAGTGGCTCTCTGGAGATTTTTCAAAAATGTATGAAGAATGGAAAAAGATGAGGGGGAAAAAATGTATTTTTTTGTTTAGTATGGTTTCTGTAGGAGGACAAACATGACACAAACCTCCCTAATTGTTATAAATCACACTGCTTATATTAAACATGCTTCACTGATTCGAGTATTTGGCGAGCGCCGTTTTGTCCTACTTATTTTGGCGGTCCTTGAACTCACCGTATAGTTTGTTTACATGTGTAACTTTCTCCGACTTTCTAGGACGTGTTTTATGCCACTTTTATTCTGTCTCATTTTGTCCACCACACTTTTAACGTTGTGCATGAGTGCACAAAGGTGAGTTTTGTTGATGTTATTGACTTGTGTGGAGTGCTAATCAAACATATTTGGTCACTGCATGACTGCAAGCTAATCGATGCTAACATGCTATTTAGGCTAGCGATATGTACATATTGCATCATTATGCCTCATTTGTAGCCATATTTGAGCTCATTTAGTTTCCTTTAAGTCCTCTTAATTAAATGTATATCTCATGACACATGTAATATGGCTTTTAACTTTTTGCAGCTCCAGACAGATGTGTTTTTGTATTTTTGGTCCAATATGGCTCTTTCAACATTTTGGGTTGCCGACCCCTGCCCTATGCCAATATTTTGGTACCGGTACCAAAATTATTTTGATACTTTTCGGTACTTTTCTAAATAATGGGGACCACAAAAAATTTAATTTTTGGCTTTAATTTAACAAAAAATCTTAGGGTACATTATACATATGTTTCTTATTGCAAGTTTGTTCTTAATTAAAATAGTGAACATACAAGACAACTTGTCTTTTATTAGTAAGTAAGCAAACAAAGACTCCTAATTTAGCTGCTGATGTATGCAGTAACATATTGTGTCATTTCTCATTCTATTATTTTGTCATCATTATTAAGGACAAGTGGTAGAAAATGAATTATCAATCTACTTGTTCATTTACTGTTAACATCTGCTTACTTTCGCTCTTAACATGTTCTATTTACACTTCTGTTAAAATGTAATAATCATTTATTCTTCTGTTGTTTGGATGATACCACAAATTTGGGTATCAATCCGATACCAAGTCGTTACAGGATCATACATTGGTCATAATCAAAGTCCTCATGTGTCCAGGGACATATTTCCTGACATTATAAACATTATATAAATTAAAAAAAACAAAAGAAGATGTTGTGATGCCCAAAAGTATGAACATAATCATAGTAGTATCGACTAGATATGCTCCTGTACTTGGTATCATTATAGTGGATGTTAGGTGTGGATACACCAATGGCGTTTGTTTACATTTTGATGCCGGTGTGCTACGGTGTGTAGTGAAGCATGTTTAGCTATTCCTCGTCCTGCAGGGATGATACTTGTAAGAAATGTACTTTTTTTGTCGCCATGGAGGCGAGGATTAGTGATTTAGAAGTAGCTAAAACACTGCAGACTGCGGCTGGACTTTAGCTGCTAGCTAGCTAGCCATGTCTTAAGGCACCTCTTCCTGTGGGCATTTCAGTGTTATAACTTCACCTTTATCTTTAGTTTTTAAGCCAAAATGCGTCCGTTCGCCCTTTTCTGTCTACACACTGTGTCTGCTTGTAAGTACTCTGTGATTGTGCATTGCCGAACATGCTCCTCTGATTGTAAACCAGCAATGACACGACGTGATGACGACGGGGGCGCGGAGGGGTGGGGGACCGGTACTTTTCAGAGGCGGTACAGTACCGAATATGATTCATTAGTATCGCGGTACTATACCGTACAACCCTAGTTCCTAATAACGATATCTTTCTCTTTGTTGTCCTTCCCATTCCCTCCAGATGTTGATTCTCCAAAAATCAAGTGTCCTCATGTGAAGGACAAGTGGGCCGAACCAGGCAAGCTCACAGCCAGGGTGAGGTGGGACACTCCAGAGGGTGTGGACACGGCCGATGGCATCCTAACAGAGTAAACAGTGGTTGTGTTTAGTGTTACACAATGCCATCACACACACAGACAGATCAAACCTATTAAGTCTGTTTTTTTGGGTTTTGTTTTTTGTTTTTTGCAGCGTGATACTGAAAGGGAAACCACCAAAGTCGGATTTCCCTGAGGGTCTTCACAAGATGTCCTACACTGTGTTGGACCGTGCGGGAAACATCGGGTCCTGTCGCTTCACTGTCCGAGTGAGAGGTGGGATTAAAAATGGATTTAAAATATTTTAATCAATTCAGATACCGTACTGTATATTTAACAACAGATGACCACAACCTAGCTTTGTTTGAATGGAGATCTGTTTCCTAATAGTAGTACAATTTAAATGTTGTCAGTCATGTAAATAAAACAACAAAAATATTTTTGTCAAAGTAGCTGTAATTGTGATAAAATAAATCCCTGCACTAGAAATACATGCATTCTGAAA
Organism: Entelurus aequoreus; assembly: GCF_033978785.1. Lineage (NCBI taxonomy): Eukaryota > Metazoa > Chordata > Actinopteri > Syngnathiformes > Syngnathidae > Entelurus > Entelurus aequoreus. Next base: position 12,303,822 of record NC_084744.1, read on the forward strand.
CACAAGAAGCAAATGACAACATGTTTCAATACAAATTGAAGGTGTGAATGAATGATGGGTTCTCACTTCTCTGTGCTATATGAAATCTAATCCATTATTATTTATTATTATTATTATTAAATTGTGTTAATGCTGTGGTAAAACAAGCGTATTCCCTTTGTTGTTTGGCTAAAAGAAAGCTATGAAAATAAACATTTTTATTTTGTAAAAGTAGCCCTAAAAAAAAAAGGGTTGAAGACCCCTGGTATCAGTGGCGTGCCATCACTAGAGGCAGAAAGAAAAAAAAAGTAAAAAGAAAAAAAAAATTATTAAATTGTTATATGTATCCAGTGATAATACTAAAGTTATTTTCCATTTAACTTCACCAGTTTTAGATTATTTTTATTTTTATTTTCACATTTGCCGTTCAAATACTGAGAAGAGACGGTGCGGTGATCATCAGCCAGTTGAGGCACGTCACTGCGTTGTGCCTCACCATGGATTGTGCACAATGACTCGGCTAACTGCTGGCCTGCTGTGCAGTGAGACCGTATTGCTATGGGTGAGGGCGGACCTACGTCATTTCCGCCTACCAATCCCCTAGCAACTGGGAATTCGTTGAAAACAAACCAGCTCACAGCGAACACAGCATTGACAGAAAAAGCATTTAACGAGCGTTGTGGCTTGGAAGTCGGCGTTAAATCCTTCATTTACGCATTTTTACTTATTCGCATATCGTGTGAAAAAACGAAAATGTATTATTTGCGTCAGACTCGTCTCAGTGAACTTTAAAGCTTCTCAGGCTTAGCTTAGCTTGCTAGTTAGCTTAGCCTGCGCGCTACTAAGAAAGAGACGCGGAAGTTATCAACAACAAGATCAAGTGTTAGTGTATAAAATATTGAGAGATTTGAGGGCTACATGTATTGTTTAAGTACAACTGTTCTTCGCCAGGTGTTCTTTGGCCGCCCTGGCTTACGTTTTCCCGGTGGTGTCCATCTTAACGCTGCCTTTGGTATCCTCTCGTTGTCCGGTTTTCGAAAATAGCTAGCTAGGCTATAGACTATATAGTATACCGCATGTTATTTTTGTACAACAACAACTTCAGCTGTCGAACGTTATAAGGTACAAATTCAACAAGTACAACATTAGCACGGACGTATAGCCAAGTTGTGGTTAAGAAGGTGGATTTTTGTTCCTTATATTTACCAGAAACGAAGTGATCCGAACACACGACCCGCCGGGACTTTGGGGGACTCCAGTGAGAACCGTCCTCGTTTTCCCAGTGTAAAGCTGCGAGCCATTTGTCTCGTCTCTGTGGGCTTTTATCACGCTTTGGCAGAACAAAATACAACCTTTGTTTTCCCTGTTTCCAGTTGTGGTTAGCACAACCAAAAACAACACCGTTTTTCGGCATTTTGGAGGCAGAATGACGGGTTTAACCAGCGTAGGTCGACAGGTTAAAGAGTGATGGCAACGGTTTGTTTTCAATGCCAGTCTGGTTGCTATGGCTCGAAGAACCCGTATGTAGCTCAGTTGCCCGGATGTCGGCCCTCACCCATATGAATTATATTATACATTTCCATAGTTTAGTTAGCTGAGGTATATAATGTACAGTGTATTTTGTCAACATCTGTATGTGTGTAACGTATTTCTTGTGCTGAGCGATCATAAAAGTGGAGGCTCGTCTCATAACCCCGCCTCCTGGTGCCAGGCAACTCCGCCGCAGAATGCACTGCCCGACGGGAGCGCCGCGGCCAAACCAACCAAAGCCCACACCCAAACCCTCCACGTGCAAGACCGAATCCACCCAAAAAAAGTCACTTAACAAGAAGCCAAAAAGTGCAAAAACAACAATGCTCGCGCTGCAAGAGCCGCGAACGACCGCAGGGACACAACATTAGGTACACCTGCAATGCAGGTTCATATGTTTGTAAATCTGACTGTGATGATGCAGTCGTGCCTCGCCAGACATTAACCTCACCGCACGCCACTGCCTGGTATAGATGTGTATGTAAATAATACAAAGTGCTGTTGTTTAAATATTAATATAGTACTTTGCTCACCATGTTGTTGCAAAGTCGGATTAAAAAAAAATCGACATTAGGGAAAATATTGCTTGCACAAATCTCCATCGACTAAAGTGGGATCACCAAAATAATAAAACATTTTTTAAATGTATTTAAATACTCATTCTAATTATGATTCATTATTAGAACCTTTATTTAACCAGATAAGAATGATGATTCATTATTATATCATGTTCTGGGGCGGCATGGCGTAGTGGGTAGAGTGCCCGTGTCAGAAACCTGAGGGTTGCAGGTTCGCTCCCCGCCTCTTACCATGCCGTTGTGTCCTTGGGCAGGACACTTCACCCTTGCCCCCGGTGCCGCTCACACCGGTGAATGAATGTTGAATGAATGATAGGTGGTGGTCGGAGGGGCCGTAGGCGCAAATTGTCAGCCACGCTTCCGTCAGTCTACCCCAGGGCAGCTGTGGCTACGAAAGTAGCTTACCACCACCAGGTGTGAATGAATGATGTTTTTTTAACATGTAAAGCGACTTTGGGTACTTAGAAAAAGCGTTATATAAATCCCAGATATTATTATTCTCAGATTGCATTATTAATTGAATGTGTTTGATTTCATTTGATTATTTTTCTAAATATACCGTAATTTCCGGACTATAAGCCGCACCTGACTATAAGCCGCACCAGCTAAATTTAGGGGAAGATACAGATTGCTCCATATATAAGCCGCACCCGACTATAAGCCGCAGGGTTTTGATGTGTAATTACCGTAGTATATAGGGGTTCCTGCTACCACGGAGGGGATTGTCGGGACAGAGATGACTGTTTGGGAACGCAAAGCGTCCCATTTATTAACAATAAATCTTTCAATCATTCAATCAAACTTTCACATCTTTGACATGGCGAACAGCATTCGTGCAGAGTACAAATAATACAACGGTGCAAAGTAATACAAAGTGCTCGCCTGTACGTTATCAAAATAACCAGCCTAAGTCAGTCTTTAATCATTGTGTCATCGTCTTCCTCCTGCGTACTAAAACCACCGAAATCCTGTTCGTCGGTGTCGGAGAAGAACAGGTCGTAAATAAGCCGCACCCTTGTATAAGCCGCAGGGACCAGAACGAGGGGAAAAAGTAGCGGCTTATAGTCCGGAAATTACGGTAAATGTATTATTAGTGTTGAACCCCCAAAAAACCTGGCGTTGTTAGCGTGACTCCAGGATGCAGAGACAGGAGACAGAGAATAATGACTCAAAAAGTCCAGATAAAAACCAGGAAGTGCACAAAGTCCTGGAGTAGCAACATGATAAACATAAGTCTGTGTTGTGGTATGTTGTGACGATACAGTAACCGTACGTCCAATGCCTTCTACCCCTATACAATATCCTACCCTAATACCCTACTGTGCAATATTACCCTTCGAGTGCAATACATCCGACACTGATTGTTATTTTTTACTCCGGTACTCTTGTCTTGTACTGTATATTGTATAGTATTTTGTATTTTGTATTACTAGTGTTTTGTATATTGTACAGGATTGCTTATTATTTTTATTGGATAGTAGTCTGTTTATTTCAATTGTTAGTTGTTTTTATTCTTTATTACCTCTTGTGTAATTTATTTTTACCCCATATTTGTTCCCACTACCACACCTTAAGTTGGAGTCCTTAATCTCGTTATATGCAAATATAATGACAATAAAGTCCATTCTATTCTATTCTATTCTTGCCTAGTGCGACGCTGCAGTCCACTGTCCCCCCCCGACAACGGCTACATGAAGTGCGACAGCGACGGAGACAACTACGGCGCCACCTGCGAATTCACCTGCACGGGCGGCACCGATATACAGGGCAGCGCTGCCAGGGTGTGCCAGTATGGACTCACCTGGTCCGGAATCGACACCACCTGTGCGCGTACGTATACAACACACCAGTCATGTGACCTGTGCCGCTCGCTTGGTCTTCCTTTCAATCAGGGTACAGAAACATTTTGTTCCTTTAGAAGATCAAGGCCATTTTACTTCATCTTCCTATGCAAAAACGCCACATTAAACCAGTATAAAAACAATTTTATCATATTTATTTTACATGCGCACATGTCGTCATGACGTGCACCAATTTTTTGACATTTTTTTGGAGTCATTCTATTGATGTCTATTATGAAAGCCGGCAGGTTTTATATACAATTATATACAATCTGAATATGACTCAGCTACACTTTTCTTACATATATGACTTAGAATAAAATAAGCACATTTTCTTGTTCTATTAGCAGATTATTTTTGATTCAAAGTAATATAGCTCATATTTTGGCACATTGTGATACCTTGGTACAGTAAAAAGGGCTTTTTTTTTTTGCCAACATTTTTTTTATAAATACATCTATCCAGTTCATGAAATGAGGAATTATAATGTGAATTAACTATTTACAAAATTTGTTCTCTATTTATGAATTAAAATCTCAAATACAATCTGAAGTAACTATTGAATCAATTCATTTATTGTACTGTAATATGTTTAATAATATTATTTTATGAGTAATAATAGAAAAGTAAAGGATTAAATGCAAAAATAAATTAATTGCTCATGAAACAATCTTAAACAAAAGTCTGTCATAATATAAATACATAACTAAATCAATGCCATCCAAATATTTCATAATTACATAAATTAATGAATAATCTGAAATTATTATATTAAACCAATAAATTTATTGTATTTGTTTGTATCATAACTGTTGTATAAAATTCACAATTATATGAATAAAAAGGCCATTAAATATTTGCAGAAATAAAAAACTCTGCGAGAGAAAAATGGTCATAAACTAAATTTCATAGTAAATGATATTGCTTTTAATTTTTGTTAATAATTAATCATCACACTATGTACCCCGCCTTACTTACGTCCATGTGCAGCTGAGATAGGCTCCAGCACCCACCGCGACCCTGAAAGGGACAAGCGGTAGAAAATGGATGGATGGACAATGTATTAATTTTAATATATGTATGTCAAGAACTGTATAAAATGTTTGTTATTATTTAAAATAAAATGTTTTTTTAAATAAAAAAATACATGTATTTACTACAAACAGATTATAATTCATAGTTTAATAATGAAAAAAGAGCAATTTAACATCAAATGTCTTATTCATTCTATTTGATACATGTATAGATCAAGATACAACCTCCTTTTCACCAGGTTTATGAAGGTTTGAGCTGTTTATTTATATTATTGATGTATAATAATTGTCATTCATCCTTAATAATAATTGTATATGATGTATACTACTTATATTTTGTCCCATATGTTCATATCTAATAATATTCTTTTCTGTAATAATATTAAATGTAATATAAATTCATTATGCTAAGTCATGTGATGTTAGAATGTAATTAATGTCATTCTTCATTCCACTGACTAAAGGAACAAAGCGAGTTTATTTGATATAATTTGTGTGATCTGACCCGAAATGTCGTTGTTTTTTTTTTGGCGCAAGCAGACTGAGAATGACGAACATAAGCGTAGAAATGTAGGAAATATTTCCCTTCCATTATTCATGCTGCTTATTCATTCGCGTTTTGCCTGAGGCGTGTTCATATTTACAGCGGGAAGCGGTTCTGAATGTATTCCTCCAGCGTTCAGTCGTGCATGTTTGTCCTGGTCACAGCCATGAACATTAACGTGGGGGTGCGGAGGGCGTCCGCCCTGCTGGACCAGTTCTACGAGAAGCGACGACTGCTCATTATCTCCGCCCCGACGGCTGCCAATCATAATTACCGCTTCCAGATGACCAATCTACAGGTGAGCAAATATTTCATCTTGTTTTAGTGTTTTAGTGGCAGGGGAGGGTATTGTGTGTGTGTGTGTGTGTGTGTGTGTGTGTGTTCTTGTATTTTTACCCTACTTGAGACATCAACAAGGAAACGTACCATCCATATGAGGACCGGTGAACAAGTTAGGACATAAATCATGGTCCCAATACGGAAAAGCATTGCATCTAATAGAGAATGTTTCATTAGCACCCCTGGTGGTGAAATCTATCAAAATTAGGGTGGTCCCGAAAAACAGGGATTTTTCAAATTGACTGTGTGTCGGTTTTAAAAGTGCTCCCCCTCTGGTCAACATATGAAATAACAAGTGTGTGTAAAAATTTGAAGTGCTCCCCCTCTGGCCAACATATGTAATAACAAGTGTGTGTAAGCAATTGAAATGTGCTCTACTGTAATAACTTTAAGTAAATAATGAAGATTACAAACCAATTACAAACAAAAAAATCAACAACATTTTTCCATGATTTCGGTCCCAACAAGGAAAAGCATTGCATCTAATAGAGAATGTCTCATTTGCACCCCTGGTGGTGAAATCTATCAAAATTAGGGTGGTCCCAAAAAGCAGGGATTTTTCAAATTGACTGTGTGTCGCTTTTAAAAGTGCTCCCCCTCTGGCCAACATATGTAATAACAAGTGTGTGTAAGAAATGTGGCCCCCTATGGCCAAAATTGATAAAAAATAAATAAATAAATATGCATATAGACACATACTGTAATAACTTGAAGTAAATAGTGAAGATTAAAAAACAATTAAGAACAAAAAATAAAAATAAATTAACTAAAAGCAGTCTTTTTCTCACAATGTGTCAACTTTTTTCTATAAAATTGGGAACAATTTCTCATATTCTTTATGTTTCTGTAATATTGCAATATTTTCTCGTAAAATTATTACTTTTTTTATTAAAAATTATTAATTTTTAAAGCAAAATGGTGACATTTGTCAGAAAAAAATTCAGTCTTTTGCCACAATATTGCCAATTTTCGTGTTCTTGTAAAATAGTGACCTTTTTTGAGTAAAATTATGACATAATTTTGCCAAGTAAAATTCCCATTATTATTATAATATTGCCAACATTTTAAAGTTTTCTTATACAATTGGCTTTTGTCGATTAAAATTAGGACTCTTTTCATAAAATTGCCAAAATGTTAAGCTTTTCTTGTAAAATTGCGACTGTAATTGAGTAAAATTCAAACTTTTATCAAAGCATTCACAAATGTTCGATTTTTCTTGTAAAATTTTGAGTAAAATGACGACTTTTATTATAGTACTGCCCACATTCTAAGTTTTTCTTGTGAAATTGTGACCTTTTTCTTGTGAAATTCCAACTCATTTTTTACAACAAGCTTTTTTATATTTGCACAGTATGTATATGTTATTAATGTTGTAAATACACATCTTTATATATCTAGAAAGGGTGGTCCTAAAGAGGTAGGCCTTTTTCGGAGGTCTCAAGAAGGTGACAAATACAAATACAAACACAAAAATGTGTGTGTGTGTCTGTGTGTGTCTGTGTGTCAAGGGGGGATGAAAATGTGACAACTCCTTCAGTACAACATTCTGTGAGCTACAAGCCCCAACCAGACCCCGTAGGTGGGGGTCACTCTCTGGGTGCCGTGGACCACTAATGACGTCATTGTGGGAATGTCAAACAAAGACTTTTCTATCATCAGTTTGTGATTATTCTTCCAAATGCGCAAAAGTTTGCCACAGCCCAAAAGTTTTCACTCGATCTGAACCGTTTGAGTATCAAAACGTTCGGCTCTAACGGGATTTGTGTGCTCACCCAAAAAAAATAAAATGTTCCAAAATATCCCAGAATTCCCGGTTTTCTGGTACATTTTTTCCCATTGAAAATTAATCTGCCATTTTTCGAACTTGCAAAATTCCCACATTTCTCACCCGATTGGAACGTTCCACCATCCACTCACCTTGGACAATCAAACTACCATTTTCCAAGTTCAGGAAAACTCCAGGAATACCCAGAATTCCCGGTTCTCCGAAGCCCTATTTTCACCTCTTGCTGGAAAGTTTTGACCCTCCACATTTTTCAACCGTTTTTGACCATTCCACTTTCAGAACATTCCTCTTAGTTGGGACAACAAAATGACCATTTTTCTTTTCGTACAAGTTCCCCCAATGTTTTTCTGACATTTCAGGAATTCCGAAATACCCATTCTCAATTCAAACTGTTGCTACGTCAACATTTTTCAACCAATTCCGAAAAATTCCTGCACCAACCCGGGAGTCCTCTCCGGTGGCTCTTTCAGGTGGAGCCTCAACCAGGCCCCACATTGGATGGCCCACCCGGCGCCCCCCTGGGTACCTTCCCCTTGGCCTGGCTTCCAGATTTGGCTTTTTATCATTTTTGTCTATTCAAGCTGTTCAACTTGTTCTTTCTGGTGACCACAGCACGCCCAGTGTGGACTGGACCTGCGTCATGTGACCGTCATTGAGCTGGTGGGGAATTACCCGGCTCAGATTGGCCGCATTCGACACAGACTTCTTCCCCCGATGCTGTCACTGCAGCTCAGGTAGACACACACACACACACACACACACACACACACACACACACACACACACACACACACACACACACACACACACACACACACACACACACACACACACACACACACACACGCATTCTTGTATTTGTCACCTTGTTGAGACCTCCGAAAAATGCCTACCTCTTTAGGACCACCCTTTCTAGATATATAAATATTTCGGGGTCGCGGGGGTGCTGGAGCAATGATACATACTATGCAAATATAAAAAAAGCTTGGGATTCACAAGTAAAAGGTCACAATTTCACAAGAAAAACTTAGAATTTTGGCAGTATTATAATAAAAGTCGTCATTTTACTCAACGCAAGTCAACTGAACATTTGTGCAATATAATGATAAAAGTTGGAATTCTACTCAACAGTCGCAATTTTACAAGAAAAGCTTAAAATGTTGGCAATTTTATGAAAAGAGTCGACAAAAGTCACAATTTTATAAGACAACTTAATAATAATAATCTGAATTTTTACTTTGCAAAATTACGACAAAAGTCAGAATTTTACTCAAAAAATGTCACTATTTGACAAGAACTACCAAAGAAATTGGCAATACTGTGAAAAGTCAGAATTTTACATGACAAATGTCACCATTTTACATTAAAAAGTAATAATTTTACGAGAAAATATTGCAATATTACAGAAACAGAAAGAATATGAGAAATTGTTCCCAATTTTATAAGAAAAAAGTCGACGCATTGTGAGAAAAAGACTGCTTTTAGTTCATTTATTTTTATTTTTTTGTTTGTAATTGGTTTTTAATCTTCATTATTTACTGCAAGTTATTACAGTATGTCTCTATATACATGTTTATTTATTTATTTGTATTAATTTTGGCCAAAGAGGGTGCATTGCAATTTTTTACACACACTTATTTCATATGTTGACCAGAGGGGGAGCACTTTTAAAACCGTCACACAGTCAATTTGAAAAATCCCTCCTTTTTGGGACCGCCCTAATTTTGATAGATGTCACCACCAGGGGTGTTAATGAGACATTCTCTATTAGATGCAATGGTTTTCTGTATTGGGACCATGATTTATGTCATCACTTCACCGGTCCTCATATCGAAGGTACTTTTCCTTGTTGATGTCTCAAAAAGGGTAGAAATACAAGAACAAACACACACACACACACACACACACACACACACACACACACACACACACACACACACACACACACACACACACACACACACACACACACACACACACAAGCGCGCACGCACACACATTCTGGTATTTGTTTCCTTCTTGAGACCTCCAAAAAATGCCTACCTCTTTAGGACCACCTTTTGTAGATATATAAAGATTTGTATTTACAACATTAATAATATATACATACTATGCCAATATAAAAAAAGCTTGTTGTGAAAAATGAGTTGGAATTTCACAAGAAAAAGGTCACAATTTCACAAGAAAAACTTGGAATTTTGGCAGGATTATAATAAAAATCGTAATTTTACTCAAAGAAAAACTGAACATTTGTGCAATATTATGATAAACGTTGGAATTTTACTCAACAAGTCGCAATTTTACAAGAAAAGCTTAAAATTTTGGCAATATTATGAAAAGAGTCGTAATTTTACTCGACAAAAGTCACAATTTTATTAGAAAACTTTATAATAATCTGGGGCCGTACTTATCAAGCTTCTTAGAGTGCCATTTTACACTTAAGTCCTGAGAATTTGCGAAATTTAGTCCTACTCTCAAACTTAAGAATAAAAGCTTTTTATCAACCTTCTTAAGTCTAAGAATCACTCCTACTCTCCACGATATTTAAGAGACCTTCAGAGGTGTCTTAAGTGGTTAGGAGTTGCCAGCAGGGGATGGCACTGAGGCGAGAGAGACGTGCGCGAACGTTCAGGGAACGGAACAATGTTGTTGTTTTTTTTTATGACGAGCAGCTGATCAAACGGTATCGTTTAGAGCAGGGGTGGGCAATTAATTTTTACCGGGGGCCGCATGAGCAACCCGAGCACTGCTGGAGGGCCACATCGACAATATTTCAATTAAATTTTGCTCAATATTATTTTAGATGTATACCGTAAGATAAATAATAATAATAATAATAATTAATTATAATAGTAATACTTCAACATAGTGTGTGTAACAGCATTCCATGACTAATATAAATAAATTAACATTAATAATAAATGACAGTAAAATAAGCACACGTATGACTGAGGAGTCATAGTGTAACTTTGTGTGGTGTTTGAGTTGTCCGACTTTTTGTGTGGCCATAAACGCACCAGTGGTTTAGTGCTATGCGTGTTGGTGACAGATGACAAGTTGGTTTTGGCCTGGTTTGTACGGCAGAAAATGACTAGTTTTTCGAGATATAATTGTTTTACTCATGTTTTTGGTGTGGTTATGTCCGAATATAAACAGTTTTGCTCAATAAAGTGATCGATATAATTCCTGTCCTGGAAGCATCTCGATAGACGTTACAATAATTGAACGGTGTTCAATTGAACGGTGTTGACGAACACCGTTAGGGCCACTTGTTGTCACTGTCACTCAAAGTTGCATTGCAAAATTACATAGAATAAATATGTTTATTTTGTTTAGAATTCAGATGGGATTTGATTTGGTGCGCGGCATATATTTGCTGCGCGCAGCGGACGCTTGAGCAGTGCGCAATTGCGCAGGCACGCACCTTAGAGGGAACGTTGCTTGGCAGTCCATGTCTTGTTGAAAACACGCCATTCGTCATCAACTTTTCTCTTTTTAGCGTCTCGGGTGTATGCATCACTTGTCGCTGCATGTGCACCTTCACTCGCAGGTTACACACGGACACACGCCCATAAATAATACTTTTCAAAATAAAAGCAGCACAGTTGTATTGCGCGCACGACAGATGTTTTTTCAACTTTATTTTGTAATTTGGGATTGCAGCTGTTCACATTCACTCACAATCACGCACATGCATACGTCCACACGGAAGTAATACAAATAACGATTTTCAAAACAAAAGCAGCACCGTTGTATTGCACACTCGACTAAGATACTTTTTTAAATTTATTTTGTAATTTATAATTGGCCTCACGCGGGCCGGACAGGGACGCACAAAGGGCCGGATGCGGCCCGCGGGCCGCAGAATGCCCAGGTCTGGTTTAGACAGAGCGGATATTATTTTTGTCACAGATTTAATACTTTTCGATTCCTTGTTGATTTCTGCATGTGTCTGCAGTGGGCTAGTATATATAGAGCCACCCACACCAGTTTCAAATTAGTTGCCTAATTGATGAATTGGAAAGAAAATGTTATGACAGTAGCGTATGTGTGTGGCCGTGAGGTGAGTGACGTCAGTGAGTGTGTGGGCGATAGAAGAGAGGGAGCGGTAGCGTGAGTGCCGGCGGGGACTAGTTTGTTTTGTATTATTTTGTAGTTTATTGTCAAAATATACACTCCCATTGTCCACTTAAATATTTCCAAGATATTTCTTTATTCTTAGACAACGGATTCCCTTCCGTGATTGGTCATTTCTATGGACACAGAAATGACGTCACCTAAAATTCCGTTTACGGCACATAGTAATGTCGTAATTCAGCTCTGAGTGTGACACCTGAATTTTTACTTGGCAAAATTATGACAGAATTGTCATGCCAGAATTTTACTCAAAAACTGTCACTATTTTATAAGAACAACAAAAAAATTGGCAATATTGTGATAACAGTCAGAATTTTATATGACAAATGTCACCATTTTGCATTAAAAAGTAAAAATTTTACATTTCAATGTCTTACACGCGCTTGTTATTACATATGTTGGCCAGAGGGGGAGCACTTCGAATTTTTACACACACTTGTTATTTCATATATTGACCAGACAGATAGCACTTTTAAAACCGACACAGTCAATTTGAAAAATCCCTGCTTTTTGAGACCACCCTAATTTTGATAGATTTCACCACCAGGGGTGCTAATGAGACATTCTCTATGATGCAATGGTTTTCCGTATTGGGACAATGATTTATGTCCTAACTTGTTCATATGGGAGGTACTTTTCCTTGTTGATGTCTCAAGAAGGGTAAAAATACAAGAACACACACACACACTTAGTGTACTTTGTAGTGACTGTCCTGTGCGTTGCCTAGGTTACTGCTCCAGATTCCTCAAAGGTCCTTCCAGATGGTCTTGGTAGACAAGCAGGGCACAGACAAACAACGATACCCCTTCCCCATCACGGCGGCCGAGCTCTTCACCACCATTGACACCTTTCCTCTGCGTAAAGACGAGATGGTTCTGCAGCAGGCGGCCGGACAGAACTGTCAATCATAACGGGCCCCTGTGGACTTGGCCCCTGGACTCGCAGCCATCTTCGGTAAGACAACACACCCTCGTGCAGGAACTCACACAGTCTTCAAAGTGTGTGTGTGTGTGTGTGTCAAGTCACATGTCACAACAATCATATTGATTCCTGTGTCTTGTCTTCTTCCTGTTTGTACTTTTTTTTAATGATTGTTTTTCAAAACAAAAGAATGTTTTGTACAAAAAAAAAGTATTTTTACTGTACGGAGTGTACAACTCTGCTATTTATGTTCCACGTCTGTAATAATAATATTAATAATAATGTATTCTCACACTTCTTGGACTACACCGTGTGTTTGTGCAACACATCTGTTTGCTATTAGAACAAAAACAGCACAACACTTGTTATATAGAGGATCTTTGACTGGCGTTTTTGCAGTAGCGACTTTAAAAAGCCGCACTTTCCTGTAATATAAGAAGATCTTTGACAGGCATTCTTTTACGGTACATCCTTAAAAATACGATCAGAGCACTCTGGTCTTTCAGAGGATCTTTGATTTGTTTTTGCAACAAAAAAAAACAGTACAGCTCCCCTTCATTTAGAGGATCTTTGACTAGCGTTTTCTTTTTAATACCAGCACACTCCTGTTACTTTGACTATTGTTTTTATCTTTTGAAGGAACATCTGCGTGCTCCTATTATATAGAAGATCTTTGACCAGCATTTATGCAGTAGATCCTTTAAAACAACAAGCTTTCCTTTAATATAGAAGATCTTTGATAAGTGATTTTTTTGCAGTTCATCCTTAAAAACAGCACAGCACTCCTGTAAACATTGGACACTACGAGCAGGTTGTTTTTTTAACAGAGTGCACCTCTCATTGGCTTCTCATTTTTGCAGTAGGTCCTTTTTTCAAAGAGTGCTCTTGTCACAGAGGATCTTTGACGAGTGTTTATTTTACATCAGAGTGCTCATGTTATGTAGAGGATCTTTGATCAGTGTTTTTTGTTTTGTTTTGTTTTTTAAAAAGGTCACTCCTGTCACTTAGAGGATATTTTAGTATTGTTTTTATTTTTATATATAGAGGATTTTTGACTAGTGTTTTTTTAACATTAGAGCGTTCTTGTCATGGAGGATCTTTGACAAGTGTTTATTTTACATCAGAGCGCTAATGCTATGCATAGGATCTTTGATTAGTGTTTTTTGTTTTGTTTTTTAAAACGGAGCCCTCCTGTCACTTAGAGGACCTTTTACTATTGTTTTTATTTTTATATATAGAGGATCTTTGACAAGTGTTTTTTAACATCAGAGCACTCATGTTGTATAGAGGATCTTTAATTTTTATTTTTTTTAAACACCAGAGCGCTCCACATACTGGAACTTTGACTATTGCTTTCATTTCATATATGGAGGATCTTTGACAAGTTTTTTTTTTTTAACATCAGAGCACTCATGTTATATAGAACATCTTTGATTAGTTTTTTTATTTAATTTTTTTTACATCAGAATGCTCCTGTCACATAGAAGATCTTTGACTAGGGTTTTTTCTTCTTCCGATATTCGAGCACTCTCGTCATATAGAGGGTCTTTGACTACTGTTGTTTTTATTTTATTTTTTCAACATCAGAACACTAATGTTGTATAGAGGATCTTTGATTAGGGTTTGTTGTTGTTTTTTTAAGAACGTCAGAGCGCTGCTGTCACTTCGAGGATCTTTTACTATTGTTTTTATTTCAAACAGAGGATCTTTGACAAGTGTTTTTTTTTTTTTAACATCAGAGCACTTATGTCATATAGAGGATCTTTGATTTTTTATAACAGCGCTCCTGTCACAGAGGATCTTGATGATCATTTCATATATAGAGGATCTTTGACTAGGTTGTTTTTAAACATCAGAGCGCTAATGTTTTTTAGAGGGTCTTTGATTAGTTTTTTTTTTTTGTTTGTTTACATCAGAACGTTCCTGTCACATAGATGATCTTTGACTCTTTTTTTTTTTAAACATTCGGGCGCTCTTGTCATATAGAGGATCCTTGACTAGTGTTTTTTATTTAATTTTTTCAACATCAGAATGCTTTTGTTATAGATAATTTTTCACTAGTGTTTTTTATTTATTTAACAGCCATCTCTTGTTATATAGAGGATCTTTGACTAGTGTTTTTATTCCATTTTTTTTCATTAGAGCTCTCTTGTCATAGAGAGGATTTTCGACTAAAGTTTTTTGTTAAACCTCAGTGTGCTCTTGTCACATAGAGAATGATCGACTACAGTTTTTGTTTTATAAACAGAGCGCTCTTGTTATATAGAGCATCTTTGACTAGTGTTTGTTTTTAACATTGGAGCACCATTGTCATATAGAGAATCTTTGACTAGTGTTTGAATTTTTTTGAAGGACAATCTTAAGAACATCAGAGTGCTCCTGTCATACAGAAGATCTGTAACCAGTATAATAGATTCTTAAAAACAACAAAGCAATCCTTTTATATAAAAAGATCTTTGATGAGCGGTTTTTTGCAGTACATCCTTAAAATCATCAAGAGTGCTTCTGTGCTACAGGATCTTAGACTAACCTTTTTGTAGTACAACTCTAAAAACAGCAGAGTGCTCCTGTCATTTAGAAGATCTTTGACCAACATATCCAAAACAATTTACTTGAACGGTCTCGTTTTAATTTTTTTTAGACCAAAACAAAAAACAATCAATAGGTGTAAATGTTTTCTGTTTTATTTCAAAATACTTCTGCCAGGAGATAAAATAGGTTGGACATGAGTCGAGCGGACACAGGTAAACACATGCTGTACATCAAAAGTTAGTATAGTCAGGTATTGCACAAACTTGTCATCTAAAACCATGTTTAATTATTATTATTATTTGTGTTTTACACACACACACACGATATTGGCAATTGTGTCTTAACTGGAGGCAGGTTTTTGCAGATGTAGTGAAATAATGACGTCATTATCAGTGCGCAACTTGTTCTTGTTACCTTTACCGCCGTGCTGCTGACTCAGCACACTGATGCAGTCTTACCTAATTCACATTGAAGCTGGATTCAAATGACTTTTTTCCCTAAATTTCCTATGCAAGCAGCAGGCGTGGAAAGCGAACGCACTAGTAAAGAATTATTTAACGGTTCATAAATCATGCTAGCTAGCGGTTGAGGTTGTGCGTGTAGGCACGGTGGTGCTTGGAGCTAAATGCTAACGTTAGCATGCTAACATGCTGATGACGGCAACACCGATGAGCGGATTCATTTTACAACTTTGGTACAAAACAAGCCTTTTATACTATCATTTTATTTTAGTTTGTTAATTGCTTTTGGGAATGGGAATTTAACATTGGGGACTGCTGTTAGCTCGCTAGCAAGCTAATGCTAAGATAAAATAAACACTCATTGTACTCGCAAGAATGTGCTTCACAGCAAAAAGAGCTCACGTGGGGACGAAAGGGGTCTCTGCCGCCATTTATCAGTGCTTTGTCTTACGTCTTGTTTTATAGGATAAAAAAGTGTGTTGGCTGTAGTTAGCTACATGCTAAAATGATTCAACATAATGTGCTTATTGGAAGGGGGTTGTTGGCAGTAATCAGAGGTTTAAAAGGCATGACTGGTTGTTTTCTGGAAAAGTGAGAAGATGATCTTCCGGATCATGAGGAGGTCTTCCTCATGGTGGACCTCAGCATCAGCGTACACTCCTGAGGGACTTCCGGGTTTTCAATCATGCGCTGCCACAGACGCTGCTCCTCTCCGTATGAGTCCATCCAGTCCACCTCGTTACCGTAACTCGTGCCTACCGTGACGAGGGGACAGAGACATGTCGATCAGGAAGTGAACTAGCTAGTTAGCATATGGACTGACAATAATACCTAATATAAAACCCTAACCTTATATTGAATCCATATCCCTTCCTTGAAACCCTCAACTTAATTTCAAATTCTACTTTTTGAACTGAGACTTGAAACCCTACCGTTATTGCAAAAACCTAACTAGAAACCCAAACCCTGGATTAAACCATATCTTTCATACCCTTACCCTTATTGAAAACTCTAGCCTTATTTTGAAACTCCAATTCTATCTTGAAAGGCTTATATAAAACACTAACTTCAAACTTGAGTCCGAAACAGTAAATTAAAACCCCAACTCCAAAGTGAAACCATGATACAAAACCCCAACCCTATTTTGAAAGACTAATATGAAACCCTAAACTTAAACTTGATTTGTCCCGTTATCCATCCATCCATTTTCTACCGCTTGTCCCTCTCTGGGTTGCGGGGGTGCTAAAGCCTATCCCAACTGCATTTGGGCGGAAGGCAGGGTACACCCTGGACAAGTCGCCACCTCATCACAGGGCCGACACAAATAGACAGACAACATTCACACACTAGGGCCAATTTAGTGTTGCCAATCAACCTATCCCCAGGTGGGAGGAAGCCGGAGTACCCGGAGGGAACCCACGCAGTCACGGGGAGAACATGCAAACTCTTACACTATATTATTTGTCCTGTTATATTAAAGGACAACGATAAATGGCAATGGAAACACGATGATGACTATGGAATCCATATGTGGCAAGATGCCTGGGGATCCACCTGCAGGCCAAGATGAAGTGTGTTCACAAGGCGGTAGAGTCCCAGTACACAGGAACTATGCCTGGTGAGACGCAGGAGCAGTGCTTCGAGCCTCCAGGTGATGCAAGCACCTGACGGACACAGGACATCAGAACATTGTCGGGTTAAGTGGCTCCAAGCTAGTAAGGAGAAGGGCTAGGACTGCTACAAAGCCTTAGCATCATCGTTTTGTAGGGGAACAACAAGCTGAAGCTCCATCAACCATCAACAGCCTGAGAGAGGAGTTCATGGTGACCCGGTCCAGGGACTGCTACAATATCGGGGGTCTAGTGACCGAAAGGTAGCCCAGGCGTGGATGGAAGTCAGAACAAGGCGGTAGTGGAGAGCTGCCAAGGCTGTGGACATCGTAGAGGCAAGGCTACGGCATAGGGTGTTGGTGGGCACAGTGGCACAGGTAAGAGCTGGCTAAGGCGGCGGCTGAACAACACGCTACGACAAGGCGCAGGAGACCGAGAGAAGGTCACTGAGTCTTCTGAGCCTGGACGAGATGGGAGCTGAACCCCATTGGGAACATTTCTTGATCCAGGCTGTCTACGACGTATTGTCAAGTCCATCCAACCTCTTAATCTGGGGGAAGGTAGAGACACCAGCTTGTCCACTCTGCCAATGAAGAGGAACCCTGGAGCACTTCCAAGCTGCTGCACAAAAACCCTAGACAAAGGGCGAAACCGCTGGCGACATTACCAGGTCCTGAAAGCCACAGCAGATTCCATCTGCAGGGGGATCAGCCACAGTAAGAGCCTTCGCCCAGTAAAGAATACCACCGCTTTCATCAGAGCTGGGGAGAATTCTACAGCAGCGGCCCTCGCGCTTGCTGGCAAGCACGCGATTGGGAGATGGCAGTTGATCTGGGGAAGCAGCTGAAGTTCCCTGAAGTGATCGCCAAGACAACTTCGGACATTGTTCTTACCTCAGTCGCCTAAAAGCATGGGATTCTCTTGGAGCTCACTGTGCCTGGGGAGGACCTTATAGAGGAGGCCAACAAAAGGAAAAGGGCAAAGTAAGCTGAGCTAGTGGAGGAGTGTCGGAGCAATGGTTGCCAACCCATCCAAGTGAAATGTCAGGGATTTGTGCACCAATCCTTCTGCAGGGCCTACAAAATGCTGAGTATTACAGGGGCCTGTCAGCGAAGGGCCATCAAGTTGGCCACTGAAGCAGCAGAAGTGTCGTCAAGGTGGCTGTGGATCAAGAGGGGAGAAGTGTGGCATGTATGGTAGTGCTACCCGGACACAAGCTGAGGATTGATCACCTGGGGTACAGAGTGTGATTGTTGAAAGACTCAACCCCCCCTGATCCCAGGATCACTGACGATGTGTCCAGGGGCACAAGACGGTGTATCTTAATCTATTATTTGTCCTGTTATATTATAATACTTATTCTGTTATATTTTAATATTTGTCCTGTTACATTATTTTGTTAGTTTTTTTTATATTTTAATATTTGTCACGTTATATTATTTATCTGGTTTTATCATATTATTTTTCCTGTTATGTTACATCATTTGTCCTGTTATATTTTATTATTTGTCCTGTTATATTATATGATTTGACCTGTTGTATTAGTTTATTTGTCTTGTTGTATCATATGATTTGTCCTGTTGTATCATATTATTTGTCCTGTTGTATTTTACTATTTGTCCTGTTGTATTTTACTACTTGTCCTGTAAATTATATTATTTGTCCTGTTGTAATATATTATTTGTCCTGTTATATTATAGTATTTGTCCTGTTATATTATAGTATTTGTCCTGTTATATAATATTATTTGTCATGTTATATTATAGTATTTGTCCTGTTATATTATAGTATTTGTCCTGTTATATTATAGTATTTGTCCTGTGGTATTTTATTATTTGTCCTGTTGTATTTTACTACTTGACCTGTAAATTATATTATTTGTCCTGTTGTAATATAGTATTTGTCCTGTTATATTATAGTATTTATTTGATAGTATTTATTTGTCCTGTTATAGTATTTGTCCTGTTATATAATATTATTTGTCCTGTTATATTATTTGTCCTGTTATATTATAGTATTTGTCCTGTTATATAATATTATTTGTCCTGTTATATTATAGTATTTGTCCTGTTATATTATATTATTTGTCCTGTTACTTCACATCTTCTGAGACCTTCCATGAACCAGGAGGGCATGAAAAAAGCTGGTCTTAGGTGACCACAATGAGGT
>NC_084744.1:12635782-12775782 GCF_033978785.1 Entelurus aequoreus
GACCGATAATCAGCATTTCCGTTTTCTTAGCGTTGAGTTGCAAAAAGTTAGCGGACATCCATTGTTTAATTTCATTAAGACACGCCTCCAGCTGACTACAATCCGGCGTGTTGGTCAGCTTTAGGGGCATGTAGAGTTGAGTGTCATCAGCATAACAGTGAAAGCTAACACCGTATTTGCGTATGATGTCACCCAGCGGCAGCATGTAAATACTAAAGAGTGCAGGGCCAAGAACCGAACCCTGGGGAACTCCGCACGTTACCTTAACATAGTCCGAGGTCACATTGTTATGGGAGACACACTGCATCCTGTCAGTAAGATAAGAGTTAAACCAAGACAAGGCTAAGTCTGACATCCCAATACGCGTTTTGATACGCTCTAATAAAATATTATGATCAACAGTATCGAAAGCGGCGCTAAGATCAAGAAGCAGCAACATAGATGACACATCAGAATCCATCGTTAGCAATAGATCATTAGTCATTTTTGCGAGGGCTGTCTCCGTAGAGTGATTTGCCCTGAAACCGGATTGAAAAGGTTCACAGAGATTGTTAGACACTAAGTGTTCATTTAGCTGCTGTGCGACAATTTTTTCGAGGATTTTCGAGATAAACGGAAGGTGGGACACCGGCCGGTAGTTTACCATGAGGTCAGGATCGAGGTTAGGTCTTTTGAGTAGAGGATGAATAACCGCTTTTTGAATGCTAGGGGAACAGTGCCAGAGGAAAGTGATAAGTTTATAATATTTAACACTGATGGACCTAATAATACAAAAAGCTCCTTGATAAGTTTCCCAGGAATTGGGTCAAGTAAACATGTTGTTTGTTTTGTCCCATTTACACATTTTAACAATTCCTCCAATGTTATTTCATCAAAGAGAGAGAAACTATTTTGGAGGGCAGTGTCCGTCGTATATACAGTCGTGTTTGTGTTAATAGAACCCAGTTGTAGCTGAGATGCATTGTCTTTAATCTCTTTTCTAATGACTTCAATTTTCTTATTAAAGAAATTCATAAAGTCATCTGCTGAGTGGGTGGAGCTACTGGGAGGAGTCCCTTGTTGGGTTAGCGATGCTACTGTACTAAACAAAAATTTTGGATAATTTTTGTTGAGGTGGATGAGATTTGAGTAATATTTAGCTTTAGCTGAGGTAAGCATGCGTTTATAAGTTATTAAACTATCACACCATGCTTGATGGAAAACCTCAAGTTTAGTCGCACGCCATTTGCGTTCCAGCTTTCTACATGATAATTTCTGGGCTTTAGTTTCTTCTGTAAACCATGGGGTACGCCTTTTAGGGGCCCTTTTTAGCTTTAGCGGTGCCACACTATCAATGGTGTCGCGCAGGGCGTCGTTAAAGTTGTTAGTGAGGTTATCAATAGAGCCCACATAATTTGGGAATGGTGCCATTACCGAAGGCAGTAGGTCAGTAAGAGTCATCGTTGTGGCAGCATTAACGTTGCGGCTGCTATAGTAGTTATTATTATTATTATTAGTTTGTTGACAATGAGTCAGAACTTCGAATTTTATAAGGTAATGATCGGACATTACTTTAGTGTACGGGAGTATCGTAACTTTGGAGGTGGTGACACCCCTGACAAGCACTAGATCTATCGTATTACCGTTGCGATGCGTGGGTTCATTTATTATTTGTGTAAGACCACAGCTATCAATTATAGTCTGGAGCGCCACGCATGGAGGGTCCGATGGGGTATTCATATGGATGTTAAAGTCTCCCATTATGATTATATTGTCGGCGTGCGTCACTAGATCAGCAACGAACTCTGAAAATTCATTGATAAAGTCCGAATAGGGCCCTGGGGGGCGGTAGATGACAGCCAGGTGCAGAGGCAGCGGTGTGACAAACCTCATAGTAAGCACCTCAAACGAGTTATATTTATTATTTAGGTCCGAGGTAAGGCCAAAGTTTTTGTTGTATATTAGTGCAACACCCCCACCCCTTTTAATGGGACGGGCAATATGCGTTCCCGTATAGCCAGGAGGAGACGCCTCACCCAGCGCAAAAAATTCGTCTGGTTTGAGCCAGGTCTCGGCTAGACCAACGACATCAAGATTGTTGTCTCTAATGACTTCATTAACTAATAGCGTTTTGGAAGACAATGATCTTATGTTTAAAAAGCCCATATTATAGGTAGTGGGCTGTTTTGAGGAGTTTTTGTTGAAAGAATCCGTAGTAGCAATATTAATAATGTTACGTTTATTATGCGTAGTGCACTTTAAATAATTTCGACCATATCTAGGAATTGATATGACAGGAATTTTTAGATTGTTTGCCACCTCAGTAAAATGCATGTCCACCTCAGTAAAATGCATGTCCACCTCATGTGTGCTTACGGACTGTATCCCTTGCAGACTGTATTGATATATATTGATATATAATGTAGGAACCAGAATATTAATAACAGAAAGAAACACCTTTTGTGTGAATGAGTGTGAATGAGTGTAAATACCGATAGTAAAAAAAACGATACCGATAATTTATTACATTTTAAAGCATTTGTTCGCCTTCTCTAATTACAATTATTTAAACATATGCCATTATCTGATCAAAGGGCATTCAAAAGTTCAAATATTTGATGTTTTTATTAAATCATTTAAACAAAATTAATATGAATTCAAAATGTTTTTACGCCCTTCAAAAACTTAAGGACTTTTATGTCCAGTTTGGCTTTGAAGATATATAACAATTTTAATGTCCCCACAGGTTTAGAGACACTTGGAAAAATTAATACAAATGATTAGTTTGTTGATTGTTTTTCATGCAAGTCATTTTTCATTTTTGGAAAAATGAATACAAATGATTCATTTGTTGATTGTTTTTCATGCAAGTCATTTTTCATTACGGACATAATTCTTCAGTTTCCCTCTGAGCTGATGTTTCACCAGATAAGTAAGAGCATGATGATGGTTTGAACTTCAAATGATGCCAACTAAAGGTTTTTGTGTTTTGTTTTTTTTACATTTGAATGACAGTTAAGGATAATAAAATGTTACTTGAAACATTGCCTATACTGTTAATACATTTTTATGATAGACCAAGTTTGACCTTGGTAACAGATTTATTTTATTTCTACTTGTTATGAAAAAAATTGTCAAAATCCCAACAGATTCAGTGTTGATCTTAGAGATATCCACTGTCAGACAGATTTTTATACATCGTTTGTCTCAGAATTGCTGTAAAATATTGAAAACAGATGTGATGCAGTCTTACGCCACTTAAAACTACAACCATAGTACTAAACATTCTGTTAAATCAACACCAATGAGTTTGTAAAGGCATAAATTACGCAT
This sequence comes from Entelurus aequoreus, assembly GCF_033978785.1. Lineage (NCBI taxonomy): Eukaryota > Metazoa > Chordata > Actinopteri > Syngnathiformes > Syngnathidae > Entelurus > Entelurus aequoreus. Next base: position 12,639,095 of record NC_084744.1, read on the forward strand.
TGATTAGTGTCATTTCTCTCCAAATAGACTGCGGTTTATTGAAACCAGACCTCAACATTTGGCTTCATTTGTGTCCATTGAAGCAATAAAACTAACATTTAGTTAGTTTTCGCTGCCATTTCCCCCAGACAGTTATTGTATCATAATTCTTTTTTGCATGTGGCCAATCTGAATGCAATTTGCAGCCAGTCTTAACGACGCCTTGCAAGAAATGCCAAAAGTTGAGAAACCGAACGCTTGCTTGATTGAGTACCTGTCTGGTATCTGCTTTTACGATCACTTTTTATCAGGTCAATAGATAGTTTTTGGGTTTTTTCAGCTCAAGAATGCAGCAAGGGTGTACTATCAGCATATGGTGTGCTGATACAGTAATCCTGTGGCGTCAGTCACTTATCTTGTGATGTAAATACCTGGCCGCGACCCTTGTGTGCACACAAGGCATCACGGAGCCTTTGTGAGTGTGTGCGCAAAACCCCTCCTCTGCAGACGAAAGCCATGTGCGTCATAACATGGATCAGTCTATTATCCTGGACTGGAGGAGGGGGGTGGGGTATGCGGGGGTACCTGATATAGAAATATAGTAATGGTACCGGATAAACATGGCTAAAAATGCAGGGCTAATCCCACCCACATGCATTGTGTGATGCACACAGCTTTTCCACAGTATAACGGAGATCATATTGCACACATTCTTCTTTCTTTTCTTTCAACCTAAAAGTAAGCAACATCACAATGAGCTGCCGTTCTTACGCACAATCTGACCCAACATGGATTTATAAAATTGAGCTGCTTATATTGAAATGGATTTAATATATTGCACAGTCAGGGGAAAAAACTGATTCGATCATGTCTAAACCACATAAGGTCGGAGGACTGGGAGACGAGGGTGAATTTAAAAGGTCCGGCGGTCCACGTCTGTGTATGGTAGAGCGTTACAGTAAAACAAATAGAAGTGACGTGCACTACTGACGGGTGTCTTGTAATTGGATCCACTATAACAGCTGTATCAATAGGTCTGCCTTTAAAAAAGATAATATTGCTCCGTTTTAATTGAAATTCGAAGTCAGATGCCGGTGAAGGTGTACACTGTACGGTTGTAAATTGGTCAAAACCTCAAAAGTTGCACAAAATGTCATTAACAGGTATTTTGACCAAATATTTGAATCCTGGTTGAGGCTCCTCCTTCTCAGATGTCAGAAGTGGGATCGTCGGGTAGCATTGTCATTTAAGAAGGACCTTGGACACTAGGATGATCAGAATGGGTCACCCAGGCCTGGGAAAGGTCGTGTGATCTCAGATGTCCGTGGTGTCAGAAGTTGGATTTTTGTTGTCAGGCCACCCGCTTGGAGGAACCATGGCATTGAGATTGGTGTGATGGTTGGGGTTATGGATTTTCATATCAGGGCTTTTTGCTGCCGGTTTCGATACCGATCATCCATGAGTGAGATCAGCCGACACTGATACCCATACCCATCAAATTAACTGTACATTTTTCAATACATTTATGGTGTGTGCTATAGTTTAACAATATCAGCACAATATTTAAACTAGTTCAATATTCTCTTATTACATACACTTTTTTGATCAAAACAAAGTCAATAGTACACAAAAACTAAACAAAATCAAAAACTACTATCTATTACTCAATTAAAAGCTTTGCATTTTGCCCTCAAAGTCTTCTTCCTCAAAGTTTTTAAACATTAACAAACACAAAAATATCTACCTAATCACTCTTGTAGCGATCATATACTGATACTACTATTGGTATCAACACCACCAATTTATGGATCGATCCGCCCTTCTCTTACGTGTCATGTACTGACTGTGACAATGCTGACCTACTGTTGTTGTACTGTATAATCCTCTTTCAAGACTCTTATTAATATATGTGTTCATTTCCTGTTAATAGCGGCTTACTTTGTGCTGCAACGCGGTTCCAACCACATTGTTTAAAGTTTACTTAGTACTTATTTATTGGTGTTGTTTAAAGCTAGCTTAGCTCTCGGGGTGTAAGAAATGCAGTTTATTTGCAGGAATGGAGATAAAGCCTGGTGTATACTCTCGCGTCTCGTAACTTGCGTAAGCGACGCCGTCTTGCCCCCTCCCCCTGCATACCTTCCCGCAAGCCTTGCGTGTACTTCCCAAAAATCCTAGGAAGGTGGCCAAGCACAGGAGAGCAGACTTTGTGCTTGAAATGCACAAACTATTGTATGAAATAAAGCAACATGATTGAACATTAGAATGCAAGCTGATATTGTCTAATTATTATCTTGGTGCGCTTTAAAAAATAATTACTTAATGTGTCGTTTTTCTGCTTATTGTTTTTTGTCCAAAGGAAGTCACAGAAAAGACACTATATATTTTTTATTGCCAATCTTGTGCTAACAGGTTCAGTTCTGACGCATTTCTCTTTCTTGTGCACACGCGTCTATTTCGCTCACTCACAACACCTCCTCATTTTCTGTCAAACATCTTTCAAGCACGTTATGTTCACGGACAATACACATGACAATCATACTTGCCAACCCTCCCGATTTTCCCGGGAGACTCCCGAATTTCAGTGCCCCTCCCGAAAATCTCCCGGGGCAACCATTCTCCCGAATTCCTCCCGGACAACAATATTGGGGGCGTGCCTTAAAGGCACTGCCTTTAGCGTCCTCTCTCACCTAAAAAGGAGACTATTATATATGTCTCCGTTATCCATAGGTTTATCTATAACCCATAAAGTAGGCAGGCACGGAGCTATTTCTCAGCGTGTGTTTATTCCATCCGGCACGTTAATACACTGACACACAACATCCGGATTCCCATCATGCATTGCTTCAAAACTACGGAAAGTAGTAATGTCCAAAAACATAACAGAGACGAAGCAGAAGAACGAAGAAGAGACATGGCGACGACAAGTAAGAAGAATAAGTACGCTTGTAAATTCCAAAATGATTGGAAAAAATGATACCTGCAAATTTTGTAGATCAGACTTCTTCATTGAATACACCCCCCCACCTCAACACCCCATCTCCCGAATTCGGAGGTCTCAAGGTTGGCAAGTATGATGACAATACAGTTTACCACCATTATGTCGTTAACTTACAATAGTTATTTAACAGTTTTATTTCTTTACAATGACATGATAGCTCTCTCTTTTCCTGTGTCCCAACGGCCAAATAGCGTCCTCTGCCGCGACTCGTTCAGGAGTTGCACAGTCCATCTTCGCGAAGGTATTTTCCTCTGGTTTATAAGTAAAACGTCCATTAAAAGTAAACGTATGATTCTGAATGATTAGTTCCAGTGTAGACAAAGATGTCGATGTTGTGGTTGTCGCCTATCGACACTCTTCACAAGAAGGTGAATATCTAGTCAAGCGCCGGTTGCTCCTTCAAGACAAACTGCCCCTTAGTGTTTTGGAAGAGAATTACAAGTCTGGCGCCACCCCCCGCGGCAGAACTATAAATCAAACAAGACGCCGTCAAAGGGGACGCAAGCTATGTGACGAGAGAGTACATTCGAGCCCTAATAATTATTAACTTAGAGGAGCAGCTTCAAACTGTGCATGGAGACACATAATTAGCTGCTAGAGCCTTGTCACCCGGGGAACTAAAAATAAATACAGTACCAGCTAGAATTATTAAAAGGCATTACGAAGGCATTCACGAAAATTGGCCAATGAAATTCCCTAACAGAAGTCTGTCGTGTCAAAATTGGGATTGTTAGGTATGAGGCTTCTCAATTGGAAGGTCCATGGAGGTGACATAGACAGCTGATTTTTAGACAAGCCTTTTTGAACCCAACAGACCTAGGTTGTGGGTGCTCTTACACAGACTTCTATAGTGTCAGAAGTGGGATAGTTAGGGAGATGCTAAAAGTGGATTTTTTTTCCCCACTACATTTTTTGTAAATAAAACATTTATTCTAAAGACTAGATGAAGTTGCAGGTAACATGCATTCTAAAGTCTAGATGAAGTTACAGGTGAAAGGGATTCATAAGTCTAGATGAAGTTACAAGAAACGTGGATTCTAAAGTCTAGATGAAGTTACAGGTAACATTAATTCTAAAGTCTAGATGAAGTTACAGGTAACGTGGATTCTAAAGTCTAGATGAAGTTGCAGATATCATGGATTCTAAAGTCTAGATGAAGTTACAGGTAAAATGGATTCATAAGTCTAGATGAAGTTACAGGTAACATGGATTCTAAAGTCTAGATGAAGTTGCAGGTAACATGGATTCTAAAGTCTAGATGAAGTTACAGGTAAAAGGGATTCGTAAGTCTAGATGAAGTTACAGGTAACGTGAATTCTAAAGTCTTGATGAAGTTACAGGTAACCTGAATTCTAAAGTCTAGATGAAGTTACAGGTAACGTGGATTCTAAAGTCTTGATGAACTTACAGCTAACGTGGATTTCAAAGTCTAGATGAAGTTGCAGGTAACATGGATTCTAAAGTCTACATGAAATTGCAGGTAAAGTGGATTCTAAAGTCTGGATGAAGTTACAGGTAACATGGATTCTAAAGTCTAGATGAAATTACAGGTAAATTGGATTCTAAAGTCTTGTTGAAGTTGCAGGTAAAGTGGATTCTAAAGTCTAGATGAAGTTACAGGTAACATGGATTTTAAAGTCTAGATGAAGTTACAGGTAAAGTGGATTCTAAAGTCTAGATGAAGTTACAGGTAACATGGATTCTAAAGTATTGATGAAGTTACAGGTAAAGTGGATTCTAAAGTCTTGATGAAGTTACAGGTAAAGTGGATTCTAAAGTCTAGATGAAATTACCGGTAAAGTGGATTTTAAAGTCTTTATGAAGTTACAGGTAACATGGATTCTAAAGTCTAGATGAACATGGTCTACTGTTCGGAGCCAAACAAATAATACACATGTATACAGTATACTGAAGTACTTTACCATTCAAGCAGGTTAGAGGTTGTTTGTTATTTAGTAGAATTGTTCTTTTTTTTTTAGTTGTACGAAATTATGGGGTGGGATGCCAATAGTGAACCCCTTTTTGGAGTGGTGGCAGAATTTTGAAAATCAATTTACACAAAATTCTACTGCAGGCGGGCTGCGTGTTTGGGGCCCCTGTGTCCCACCGTTCACCCCTAATGCCCGTCTTGGTTGGGGCCTGCTGGGTCTAGTCTCCGCGTCTATCGTGGCAGCTCGATGCGCTGCAGAGTATTCTGCCGTGCTGGGGTAGTGACCTGTGTGTCAGTGTGTCTGTGATCTCCTTTTATTTTCTCTCTCTCTTCCCTAAGGGGGTTGCTGGATGTTTCATCTCAATTGTTGGGGTCCCTGAAGGTGGGCTGGAGGGGGGCCCTGTGCTGGGTGGTCCTGCGGCGGCCGACTTGGGTGGGGTGGCCTGGAGCGTGTTCTCCTGGGGGGGTCCGATTCATTTATTAATACATACATACGCGCACATATTGGTACTTACCCACGTATGCTCCCACATACATAGACAAATACAGTACATACATACACACTCATGGTACATACATCCACACACACATTCACTGTACATACATACATATACACATACTGTACATATACAAGCACATATGCACTCATGCATACAATCACGTTTCATCAAACATATATTAATGTTGTTCACCTAGGGATAACTGGGTAACTTAACCTATTGATAATATAGCTATCGCCAAGGTTAATACAGTTTGCTTCTTTCTTCCCCTTCATTCATCTGCTTTCTTTTGTAATTCAAGTTATCATTACATGTATGTATTGTTGATAATAGAGGTAATGGTAACACTTTAGTATGGGGAACATATTCACCATTAATTAGTTGCTTATTAACATGCAAATGAGAACATATTGGCTCTTAATTAGTCATTATTAAGTACTTATTAATGCCTTATTCTGCGTGGACTTATTATACAACCAGTAAGCCATTAACTAAGAGTCTTCCCTCAATAACCTCCGAATGATTGCTTATTAGTAACCCTAACCCTAACCCTGCTTATTAGTAACCCTAACCCTTATATGTTCCCCTAGTGTCCAAATAACTCTAAATTAAGTCTTTGTTACTTAGAATATGTTCCCCATACTAAAGTGTTACCGAGGTAATTATTATTATTCATTATCAATTGTACTATTTCTATTGGTATTTGTATTGCTCCATTTGTAGTGTAATAATGTTCATTGTCATTTCTGTATTATTAATATTTACTTCACGAACTGCTTCTTTGCTATCACTTTTCGTATCATATTTGTACATATCATATTTGCTGATGTGGTTCTGTTGTTGTTGTTGTTGTCTGTCTGTTTTATCCCCCTCTTATCCCTTCTGTCTTCCTTGTTTTCTCTTTTTATCCCCTCCTGCACCAAACATTATAAATCCATTTAATAAAGTCAAATACAAATAAGGCAGCAAGAAAAGTATCCCACACTTCTCTGTTGTAAAGTAAATCTGTACAGCAAATATGGGCATCTACATCAACTATATGATTTGCCTGAGTAGCTGGACAGGACTAATTAAACAAAATATAAAAAAATTACACAAAATTCTACTTAATTTGTCAGTGAATAATATATGGGTTTGATGGTGAGGTCTGCAATATACAAGTGTAACATTTTGGGGTTTTGTAAGCCCAGAGGTAAAAAGAAAATAGACAAAACTGTATATGAAATCACAATACCGCAGTAAAACTTGTGTAGGAATAAATAATTCCAAAATATGATGGCTTCCTCTTTGAAACATACCATACCGCTCTAACAATGCATGACAACACAGGCAAAAACACAACAATGCATCTTGAATGAATGTTAATTGAGGCACGTGTAGGAGGCGATAGCGTCAAATGAAAAGTATTCAGCCATGGCAGAGGCTATGTGAGTTGTGGTCGACGCCATAGTGGCTCATGTGCTAAAGAGACATCCTGCAGGGCTACAGATTTGATTAGTGTGCAGTGTGATCTCAATGGAAGGCTCAGTCAGGCTCAGGGGGATTGCGAACGTGCCCCTGAGACTTTGACGCAGGCTGCTTTGCTGACATCATTGTTCCTTTGGACAATCTGTCTCAGGCTCAGTGCAATGAAAGAGAGATTGGAAAGAGAAAATAACTTTCAATAATTAAAAGTGAGGCTTAATATCCCAAGCTTTGGAATAAATTAGACAAAATATCAGTCACCCACAGCCACCTGTCACCAACCCTTTTTCCTGTCACTCCTCGGAGAAAATTACCTACCCTACGCCTCCTTTATTCACATAATTAAGGCTGCAGAAATGTCACCTTGTACCTAACTTTAATTACACGGAAGAACGTACACGCATCACGCTGCGATAATGATATTTGACTCATAGCATGGGGTGCGAGGATATTGTGGGGGGGAAAAGCTTCCCCTGGAGGCAAAACTGCAGGAGAGCTGCATCGCTGACAGCCGACAGCTGGGGGATGTCAAAAGTTTAGAAGCAAAGTTTCGGACAAAAATAAGCCATGAAAAAGGTCAAAGACTGCTGCTAAAATGACACAAAGTCCATGTTTTGCACTGTTGTTGCACCTTAATGGATCCAATGGCTTGCCGCTGGGCTGTCATCCTAAAATGTACTACTTGAAGCAGCTTGGCATGATGGAGTTACCTTGGAGACCATTAGTCAGCCCTATGAGGTACATTATATTATTATACCATTGTGGAAATTACACATTGAGAGATAGATATGGCGTCAGAAGTGAGGTGGTCAGAATAGAATAACTGTGTGGGATTACTTTATCATTTCCTCATTGTTAGTTCATTTTAAAGAAAGTAGTGGCCTTTTGCAGACAATCCTGTGTTGCAAGGACCTTTGTGATGAGCCACTAGAATGGGGAAGTAATGTGCTTCTAATGTCACGCACAGAAAAGAAAGTACATACATTTTATAATATCATTGGAGTGGTACACTCAGTATGGACAACTTTGCAATCATGACAAAGGGGTATATACACTAGTTCCCCTTATGGTTTGTACCCTTACAGTACAAAAAATGACCTCCCAAAAAGGTACTCTTTTGGCTTGTACAATAATCATCCTATCGCAAAGACTATGTTGGCAAGCGGTGTTAGAAGTGGGACGGACAGTTAGACTGGTAGGCAGAGACAATTTTGTTACCCTTAAAAAGACAATTTATACATAAAACAGTACAAAAATAACCTAAAAAATGGTACATATAGAGTTTTCAATGGGGAAAAAAATCTGGTATAACCCTAAAACTATTTATGGCAAATGGTGTCAGAAGTGGGATATATATATATATATATATATATATATATATATATATATATATATATATATATATTTATATATATATGTCTTAATTAGATTATCCAAAAAATAGGGCTCGATACCGTGGTAGAGCGTAATATGTATGTGTGGGAAAAAAATCACAAGACTATTTCATCTCTACAGGCCTGTTTCATGAGGGGTTTCCTCAAACCTCCTGAGGATTGAGGAAACCCCTCAATATATATATATATATATATATATATATATATATATATGTGTGTATGAATGTATATATATATATATATATATATATATATATATATATATATATATATGTATGAATGTATATATATATACATGTATATATATATGTATGTATGTATGTATATATCTATATATATATTTATGTATACATATATATTATATATATACATATATATATATATATATATATATATATATATATATATATATATATATATATATATATATGTATATATGTATATATATATATATATGTATATATGTATATGTATATGTATATTCCGAGCGTGATGATGTCACGTTATCGATAGGTAAAGGCATTTTTAGACAATATGATTTGCCTGAGCGGCTCGGAGACACCGAGAGTAACAAGCTGTAGAAAATGGATTAGAAAGGACAGATTTAAAAAAATAATCATAATAAAAATTTACAAAAGAATTTACAAAAAAAACAAAAAAAAGTTTAACTTGGGACTTCCCGCAGGCCGGAATTTGGACGCTGGTGGGCCGAATCCGTAGTTTGGGGACCCCTAGTCTATCATGTAACGATATACTTTTTTGGTTTGTGTGCGTATCCTGTACATAAATACATACATTTAAAAGAAAATCATCATATCCCCAAAAACTTCTGTGGCAAATGGTGTTAGAAGTAGGATGGACAGTTAGACTACTCTACAGAGGCAATTTTGTATGTAAAATAGTACAACAAATGACTTCTAAAAATGTACACTTTACTTTTTTTTTAACGGGAAAAAATCTGGCATAAATATGTGTGGAAAAATGGAGTCAAAAGTGGGATGGACTAGATAGACTGTTACACAGTGACAATTTATATTAATTTATATTAATGTTCTTGTATAAAGGTGATATTAATGCGGAAAGTGTAAACTAAATTACTTCTGAAAAGATGCAATATGTCCGGAAATAAATATGGGATACCCCGAAGACTTTTGTGACAAATGGTGTCAATGAGGGATAGCCAACTGAGGCCATGTATTGGAAAGACACTTAAGACAGGTGAACTTTGCGCGATAGATAGACCAATTACGTAAACGAACGGAATAGGGCACCCCCCTGCCTATGAAATATTTTCTTAAGGGGAACTTTTACTGTACTTCTTGTATGACAGTTTGCTACATTAATTTTGGCGGCCATCCAGCAATGATTGTGGGATTAGATAAAGTCAAGATGTCGGTGAGGGGACTCGCAGTGTGGCTAGTATGAATGAGTGTCTTTGTCCATCAGGTTAATGATTAAAGTGATAGGCGGGTGGTCCGATAAGACATGAAAGGGAGCTGGCCAAGTTGGACCGAGGAACAAAGGAGCTGTTTTTCAAGCTTGTCCTTGTTTCTGAACAAGGCTTAGCAACAAAGTTTAAAGTAAACATTGGAATACAACAGGCCTGGCCCTAACCAATCTGGCGCCCTAGGCAAGATTTTAGGTGGCGCCCCCCCCCCATCGGCAGTGAAGTGTATATATTCACAAGAAACCGAATAGCTTTGTCTTTGACCTTTTTTTTTTACTTAAAGAAAGCAAATTAACATATTATGTGAGAATGTTATGTTATGATTATCTTTAACCGAATCACAGCAGTGCTCAAATTAATTATGTAACAAATAATATTTCTATTAAATAATCTTTACTTTGCATTTTAATTAACGTGGGATTATTTTTTTGTATTTAGAAATAATAGTACCAACTTTTTTTTTTTTCTCCAACATTTGTGGCACTGGCGTGGCGCCCCCTGATGGACGGCGCCCTTAGCATTTGCCTATACGGCCTATGCCACGGGCCGGCCCTGGAATACAACATTGTGTTTTCTGTGGGTTTAGGTCAGAGGATGTCAATGGGAGTTTGTGAAGCTCTTTGAAACACTTTGATTTTCAGACAGCATACACAAAAGAAATACAGTGTTGTACAAGAGGTCAACTGTAACGAGTCAGCGTTTTATGAGTAACACGTTTCACACTTGTGAGTAGGGATGTATATCGTTTGGATATTACCGATACCAATATCAATATTTCGTATTGATACCGGTATTCATCGGTACCCTTATCGATACTATATGTCAGGGGTCTCCAAACTACGCTGGACACGGCCCGCCAGCGTCCAAAATCCGGCCCGCAGGAAGTCCCAAGTTAAAAAAAAAAAAAACACATTTTTTTGAGGGGGAATTTTTTATTTTTTTAATCTGTCCTTTCTAATCCATTTTCTACCGCTTGTTACTCTCTGTGTCTCCTAGCCACGCTTTTTCAGTCAATTAGTACAGGAAAATAATTTTTTTAACCCAATGCGGTCCTCGAGTCAAAAAGTTTGGGGACCCCTGGTGTAAACAGTTTGCAGAGTTTAAAGCAGGGGTCCCCAAACTACGGCTACGGATACGGCCCGCCAGCGTCTAAAATCCAGCCAGTGGAAGTGCCACGAGTTAAAAAAATAGAATAAATAAACACATTTCTTTTTTTTTTAATTCTTATTTTTAAAAATCTGTCCTTTCTAATCAATGTTCTACCGCTTGTTACTCTCTGTGTCTCCTTTACGCTCAAATCATATTGTCTAAAAATGCATTTTCCCATCGCTAACGTGACATCATCACGCTCGCGCCGCAGTGTCGGCAAGTTCGCGCACTTTCAGTCAATTAGTGCACGAGGAATATACATACATACATACATATACTGTGTGTATATATATATATATATATATATATATATATATATATATATATATATATATTTATATATATATATATATATATATATATATATATATATATATATATATATATATATATATATATATACTGTATATTAGGGCTGTGAATCTTTGGGTGTCCCCCGATTCGATTCAATATCGATTCTTGGGGTCACGATTCGATTCAAAATCGATTTTTTTTTTTCAATTCAACACGATTCTCGATTCAAAAACCGTTTTTTTCCCGATTCAAAAGGATTCTCTTTTCATTCAATGAATAGGATTTCAGCAGGAACTACCCCAGTCTGCTGACATGCAAGCAGAGTAGTAGATTTTTGTAAAAAGCTTTTATAATTGTAAAGGACAATGTTTTATCAACTGATTGCAATAATGTAAATTTGTTTTAACTATTAAATGAACCAAAATTATGACTTATTTTATCTTTGTGAAAATATTGGACACAGTGTGTTGTCAAGCTTATGAGATGTGATGCAAGTGTAAGCCACTGTGACACTATTGTTCTTTTTTTTTATTTTTTATAAATGTCTAATGATAATGTCAATGAGGGATTTTTAATCACTGCTATGTTGAAATTGTTACTAATATTGATACTGTTGTTGATAATATTCATTTTTGTTGCACTACTTTGGTTTGTTCTGTGTCGTGTTTGTGTCTCCTCTCAATTGCTCTGTTTATTGCAGTTCTTGTGCAGTGTTGCTGGGTCGGGTTTGGTTTTGGAATTGGATTGCATTGTTATGGTATTGCTGTGTATTGTTTTGTTGGATTGATTAATTAAAAAAAATATATATATATATTTTTTTTAAATATAAAAAAAATAAAAATAAAAATAAATCGATTTTTTAAAAATGAGAATCGATTTATATATATATATATATATAAATCGATTCTCATTTTTAAAAAATCGATTTATTTTTATTTTTATTTTAATATATATATATATATATACACACAGCCTGGACCCCGGCCAAATTGTTTTAACCCAATGCGGCCCCCGAGTCCAAAAGTTTGAGGACCCCTGTCTATGTAATTAGTGTAAATAAAGATGTGAAAAATTTCATTTTTTATTAGCAAAAGAGGTTGTGTACCAGCAACATCACGATACAACAACTCACAGCATGGAAGTCTTTAACAACATCTGCTTTTTAAGTTTTAAACAAGTCAAGTATGTTTGCAGTGCAGGTGCAATGCAGTTGTTATGTCATCATCTTGTAACGACCACACAGATCCATCACTGGGTTTCTATTCATTACAATTACACTCAGTATATTCATCACCCATCCATACAGCTTATAATACCATTTAAAATATTAGTGATTAAATAATAAAGTAAAGTAATATTAAATAATATTGAAATATGTTATTCATGGTTCTTTTACATACCTTTGACATGATATATCATATCAAATATATGGTATGCGATCAATTAGCATGTTAGATGGGTGTACCTTGTGTAACAATAGGAATTCTTATTTGTGTTTATGTTGCAACTGACCTATTTGAGTGTCGTACCGGAAGCCAGTGTTGACAGCCACCGACGTGTCTGTGTCATGCGTGTATTATATAAATAAAAAGACCCAGTGATTATTCAAAATGTTACATTTTTTGATGGGATTATTATTAGCCTGTAGAATGCTGGAACGCTTAGAGGACGGTCGGGTTGATGAAGCACGGCGTAGTGGCTGTCGTGAGTTAAGTGGCGTTCACTTCAAACTGACACTGACTCTTATTAGCGTGTGGGACTTTGGGGACTAAGAGGAAATATTGTTATGTTACAAACTGTTGTGTGGTGTTGCCTCTTTATTTCTGATTATGTCAGCTTGGAAAGAGCTGGACGAAGTAGCTGGGGAGAGGGAAGTAAGGGCTTCTCTGCTTAGGCTGCTGCGCCCGCCAACTGACTTTGTTTAAGCAGAAGAAGATGGATGGATGGACTCGTGCACAGTAGCAGCACTTGAACTGAATGTGACAGCGTGTAATAACTACGACAGTCAGCTGGGAAAAAAAAATACCTATAGCAGTATCATTAGTCCAGAATCTTCCTGGACCAACCCACTTAGGAACCAGTACCAAAAATTACAGGTACACAGCCTTCTTATTACGGAAGTTGAGAAACTGTCACACGATATACACATACTACAGCTGGTGTTTGAGTTATACATAACATCAATTTAGCCTTAAAACTGAAATTGAGACAGTTTAAAAGTACTTATATGCCCGACTAGGAACACACTGTTTTGCACCGATGTAGCATTATTGCCAATGATCTATGTTTGTCCATGCCCGTCTTCAACATAGTGTGTGGCTCCAAGAAGGGCTATTTTACACTTTATCCACTCTTTACATATAGACTGTAATTAGAGCTGCAACGATTCATTGGTTAAATTAATTAATTCACTTAGAAAAAAGCTTTGATTCATATTTTGTTGCTTTGACTATTCGTTTAATGAGTGTAGCTAATAAAAATTTACAAAATGTGGACAGCATGGAGTGCCCAGAACTTTAAAAATGCAGACACAGTTTCCGCACGGCCATTAGCACAGTGGGCCGTGATCTGTGTAGCGGCCAAAAGAGGAGAGTTTTTTGTTTAGGTAGAAAATGGATGGATGCATGGATGTTAAAAGGGCAATTTCAATGCTGTTGATCTGCATTTGTTAGAAAAAAAGAAAGTAGGTCATGGCAAGCAGAAAAATCTTAACTGTTTTCCCTAAAGTACGCATTGAGGTTCTAAAGCAGGGGTCCCCAAACTTTTTGACTCGGGGGCCGCATTGGGTTAAAACAATTTGGCCGGGGGCAGGGTTGTATATATATATATATATATATATATATATATATATATATATATATATATATATATATATATATATATATAAATATATATAAATTCCTCGTGCACTAATTGACTGAAAGATTGCGCACTTGATGTCACGTTATCGATGGAAAAATGCATCTTTAGACCATATGCTTTGCCTGAGCGGCTAGGAGACAGCAAGAGTAACAAGCGGTAGAAAATGGATTAGAAAGGACAGATTTAAAAAAAACAATAAAAAAAAATATATACCATATTTTTCGGAGTATAAGTCGCTCCGGAGTATAAGTCGCACCGGCCGAAAATGCATAACAAATAAGGAAAAAAACATATATAAGTCGCACTGGAGTATAAGTCGCATTTTTTGGGGAAATTCATTTGATAAAATCCAACACCAAGAATAGACATTTGAAAGGCAATTTAAAATAAATAAAGAATAGTGAACAACAGGCTGAATAAGTGTATGTTATATGAGGCATAATTAACTAACTGAGATCGTGCCTGGTATGTTAACGTAACATATTATGGTAAGAGTCATTCAAATAACTATAACATATAGAACATGCTATACGTTTACCAAACAATCTGTCACTCCTAATTGCTAAATCCCATGAAATCTTATACGTCTAGTCTCTTACGTGAATGAGCTAAATAATATTATTTGATATTTTACGGTAATGTGTTAATCATTTCACACATAAGTCGCTCCTGAGTATAAGTCGCACCCCCGGCCAAACTATGAAAAAAAACCGTGACTTATAGTCTGAAAAATACGGTATATATATTTTTTTCAGCTTGGGACTTTCTGCGGACCGGCCGTAGTTTGGGGGACCCCTGTTCTAAAGTGTTTTTTATCTGATTATTCCACATCGAGAGGAGCCAGATGAGGTGGTTCGGGCATCTGGTCAGGATGCCACCCGAACTTCTCCCTAGGGAGGTGTTTAGGGCACGTCCGACCGGTAGGAGGCCACGGGGAAGACCCAGGAACCGTTGGGAAGACTATGTCTCCCGGCTGGCCTGGGAACGCCTCGGGATCCCCCGGGAAGAGCTGGACGAAGTGGCTGGGGAGAGGGAAGTCTGGGCTTCCCTGCTTAGGCTGCTACCCCCGCAACCCGACCCCGGATAAGCGGAAGAAGATGGATGGATGGATATTCAAACAAACTAATCTATAGATAACTCGATTACTAAATTATTCAACAGCTGCAGCCCTAACTGTAACACGGCACTTGTTCAACTCTATGGATAGCGATCATACATATAACAACGTAACATTAAAAAGCAGGACAGGAGCACATCGGTGTTAGCAACATTAGCATAGCTACGTTAGCTACAGTGCTAACATTCTTACTTCTTACAGAAACGTCATGTTTGGTTAGCATGTTTGCTAAAGACAAACAAAATGATCAAACGTACAGCTACTATGTTATTTTAAGACGTGTAGTGAAGCCTGGTTGTTACTTTTTTTTTTTTTTTTCCTAACAAGGCTTTCCTCCTTGAAGTGGCGGCCGTATATAAAACTCAAACAGCTGAGGGGGAGCATTAAAGCAAGAATCCTCAGAAGTCGTACAGTTTGACCAAATTGATGACTCGAGGCTCCACTGTACTTTCTGAATCCTACTGTGCGCACCACAGGAAACTGGAGCAAATTTTCAGGATTTATTGTTCCGGGACCTTTCAAATCACTGACATATGAGCGAGGAGAACAGTATGTGCTGCACTAGTTTACCCTGTGTGTGTGTGTGTGTGTGTGTGTGTTCTCCTGCAGTGATTGCACAAGTGCTGAACATACATCAAGCATTATTGAAGCCCCTTGTCAACACGTCGGCTTGTGTCGAGCTGATTTATTGAAAACGACATTAAACAATCGTCCTACCCTTTGCCAAGAATCAAATCATCATTATACTGTATGTGGTACTTTTTCCACTACCACTCCAGATGAGTGTACAGTATAAGTCATCCTGCAGCACAAGGGTGTGTGTTCACCCTACCTGACCCCACTTCTTGCTTTTCCTTTTTTGGCCCTGCCGTATAGAAGACAATCCCTCCCCTTTGCCAAGATTTGGCACTCACATGGCTGTAGCAGGCGACCACACAGATGTCCCCGCAGTCTCATCTATGGCTCTCAGACTCCCTCCTTCTCCCAGATTAAAACCCAACTAATCCTCACTTAGCTGTTCTTTCCTCTGGCGGACACCTCTCGCCTTCTCTGCCGCAGAATCCGCGGCACGTTGCTCTCGCTTGCTGGTAGGTTGTCAGAGGTCATGCCGAGAGAACAAAAATAAGCAATGAAGGAATGAGGTAATGAAGTGTAGGGTAGCACAAGGACGTTTTATCAACATGTTTTACGTAGTTCGTTAGTCAGCGTTTCTTCCTCGTGATGCCGAGATGAGGAATATTATCCGGCTTTAAGGGGGGGGGGGGCTGACTGACCATATGGACGCTGAGCAGTGAGCTCAAGAGCAGAAGTGTCAACACCTGGAAGGGTTTAACTTTCTTTCCATCTGGGCTTCTGGAAGGTTCCTTTCAGGGACATCTCATGATTTGTCGTCACAATAAGTCGCCACCAATGCCTGGGGAGGAAAACCCTCAACTTACACTATATTGCCAAAAGTATTTGGCCACCTGCCTTTACTCACATATGAACTTGAAGTGCTATCCCATGGAATTGTCCAAAATGTTTTGGTATCCTGGAGCATTCAAAGTTCATTTTCACCCCAAGCCCAACTCCTGAAAAACAACCCCACACCATAATTCCTCCTCCACCAAATTTCACACTCGGCACAAAGCAGTCCAAAATCTAGCGTTCTCCTGGCAGCCTCCAAACCCAGACTCGTCCATCAGATTGCCAGATGGAAAAGCGTGATTCATCAGTCCAGAGAAGGCGTCGCCACTGGACTCTAGAGTCCAGTGGCGACGTGCTCTACACCAGTGGTCCCCAACCACCGGGCCGCGGCCCGGTACCGGTCCGTGCACCGATACCGGGCCGCGGCCGCACAAGAAATAAAAATTTTTTTTTTTTTTTTTATCAACATAAAAACCACAATATATACATTATATATCAATATAAATCAATACAGTCTGCAGGGATACTGTCCGTAAGCACACATGATTGTATTTCTTTATGAGAAAAAAATAAAAATACAAATATATTTTTTTTACTAACACCCCCCCACCCCCTAGTATCATATGACAGTTCCACGCTGGAAATCACTGAGAGCGGCCCATTCTTTCACAAATGTTTGTAGAAACAGTCTCCATGTCCAAGTACTTGATTTTATACACCGGGCCAAGTGATTAGGACACCTGATTCTCGTCATTTGGATGGGTGGCCAAATACTTTTGGCAATATAGTGTATGTCTAATCTCTTTGAAATATAGTAATGGCATATTCCATTCCAGAATCCTTCCAGTTATGTACACTCTCACCTGACAATCCCACTTCTGACACCACATGTGGAAAAGGAGTACCATCAACCCAAATGGCCACGATACTCAATTGTAGTGGCATATTTCATCACTCTACCACACCAAACAAACCTACTGCTGGCACTCCGGATGTCTAAATAGGAGTACCCTCATCCCAAATGGCCAAGTTAAACTGTCGTAGTGACACATTGCACATTTCATTACACTATCACACTAAACTAATGGTATTTTTGACACCACGGATGTCTAAAGAGAACTGCACTTTACCCAATTTGCCCGGATATATAATCGTAGTGGTAAGTGGCACATTTCATCGCATTCGCACATTTTATCACAATACGACACCGGTCAATCCCACTTCTGACACCATGGATGTCTGAAGAAAAGCACCCTCAACCCAAATGGCCCAGCTGCACCGCCATGACACATGGCACATTTCATCGCACTAGCACACCAAACGATCCCATTTCTGACACCACAGATGTCTGGAGAGGAGTACCTTTTAACTCATATGGCCCAGTTGCACCTTCTTAATGACACATGGCACAACCACACTAAACGATCCCACTTCTGACTCCACATCTATCGGAAAAGTGCCCTCAACCCACATGGCCCAGATAGTCAATCGTAGTGGCACATTTCATCACACTACCACAACAAACAATTCCACGTCTAACACCACGGATGTTTGAAGAGGTGTACCCTCACCCCACATGGCCCAGATACACAATCGTAGTAACACGTGGCACATTTCTTCACTTTATCACACCAAACGATTTCACTTCTGACACCACATATGTCAGTAGTACACTCAACCCAAATAGCCCAGATAAAACAATTGTAGTGGTACATGGCATATTTTATCACACTACCACTTTGGTCGATCCCACTTCTTACACCGTTGATGTCTTAACTGGACAAAACATTTGTGAAAATTGGTTAATACGATGAAAATGAGTTTGACACTTCCACTTAGTCCCTTAAAAATTAAGGGAAACATTTTTTTAATTTTTAGGCACCCCTCAAAAACAATGACCCTTCAGGTTAAGCATACATTTTTTTTGATAAAATTGATTTGCTTTTGGCGTGCACAAAATGCACCAAAATAAATTACTTGTGGATGATAAATACTTTGGATTCTGCACCACACCCTCGGACTAGAGCTGTCCTATCTGTGAGCAGTCTGTGAGTATGACCTGATAAATGTAACATTTATACATAGATCAATAGATTGATATCGGTGCGTGTATGCTTGTAAAAAGCTAGTGAGTATTTGTTCAGAAACCAAGGACGTTCTTGCAATGGTTCAATACTGTGTACTGCAGTTTGCTCGATAGAGGTGACCGGTATCATCTCTTGAGATGATGTGAATAGTCATTCCCTCCCCACCAAGGCAAACTGTGTGTTCTAGGACACACAAACAAGTGCACACCGTGGGAATCTTGTGATGCTGATGTTGTTAGACAATCACTGAAATGAGTCAGCTGCCTCGTGATTTGCGTTTAAGCTGGATTGCATCACAAAGCGGGCACAAAACGTTTTGGTTTCACAATGTTTACACACTGCAGGGAACATTGCGTCCATGGACTCACGTATGAACGACAATGGATGAAATCATTATTAAGGGAAATCTGGAGCAACACATTTTCCATAGGAAATAGCTCAGCATCGTTTTGGGGAAAAAAATGCCAGAATAGCCGTATGGAGAAGCCATATATCTATAATCTTCTGTACGCTACATATGGCCAACAATTTACAATACAATACTTCAGCAAAATAGTAAATTTCTAAAATAGTCAGTAAATTAAATGATTGCTGGATAAGCCTTAACTAGAATGAGACAGTCAGAGATTACAAAGAGAAACATAGCCAGGACTTGTGATCTCGCCAGAAAGATGTCCAGGCATCGAGTAATTGTCTCTGGCCCCCTGCCTGCGAGAGGCAATGATGAGAGATATAGCAGATTAGTCTCGCTTAACAAGTGGTTGGCTAGCTACTGTAGGACGCAGGGACTAACGTTTATTGATAACTGGCCCTCTTTCTGGGGCAAACCAGGCTTGCTGATGAGAGACGGCCTTCACCCTAACCAGGAAGGCGCCATCATCCTGTCTAGAAACATAGACTACTATTTAAGTCTCACTTGACTGACTACACTAGAGCAAGCCCGGTCACAGGCAATTACAATGTCTGTTAGTCCGGGTGAGGAGTCAGTTAAGCTAGAACTAGCCAGCGCCAGGCTGGATAATCCATGTACGCATAGCAATTCTCTTAGAATAATACACAATTCACATAATGTTTTTTCTGTTGTGTCTGTGTCAGAGGTGGACATGCATTCTACTGAGGTGGCAAATTATGATATGTCCAGTCTATTGCAGCACCAAGCAAACAATCGGAAAATTCCCGTCATATCAATTCCTAGATATGGTCGAAACTATTTAAAGTGCACTACGCATAATAAACGCAACATTGTTAATATTGCCACTACGGATAATCTTAACAAAAACTCGTCAAAACAGCCCAATACCTATAATATGGGCTTTTTAAACATAAGATCATTGTCTCCCAAGGCGTTATTGGTTAATGAGGTCATTAGAGACAACAATCTTAACGTCATTGGTCTTAGCGAAACCTGGCTCAAACCGGACGAATTTTTTGCGCTCAATGAGGCATCTCCTCCTAACTATACGAATGCGCATGTTGCCCGCCCTCTTAAAAGGGGAGGGGGTGTCGCACTAATATACAATGAAAATTTCAACCTTACCCCTAACCTAAATAATAAATATAAATCGTTTGAGGTGCTTACTATGAGGTCTGTCACACCGCTACCTCTCGACCTGGCTGTTATCTACCGCCCCCCTGGGCCCTATTCGGACTTTATCAGTGAATTCTCAGAGTTCGTTGCTGATCTAGTGACGCACGCCGACAATATAATCATAATGGGGGACTTTAATATCCATATGAATACCCCATCGGACCCTCAGTGCGTGGCGCTCCAAACCATAATTGATAGCTGTGGTCTTACACAAATAATACATGAACCCACGCATCGCAACGGTAATACAATAGATCTAGTGCTTGTCAGGGGTGTCACCACCTCCAAAGTTATGATACTTCCATATACTAAAGTAATGTCCGATCATTACCTTATAAAATTTGAAGTTTTGACTCTTTGTCAACAAGCTAATAATAATAATAACTGCTATAGCGGCCGCAACATTAATGCTGCCACAACGATGACTCTTGCTGACCTACTGCCTTCGGTAATAGCACCATTCCCAAATTATGTCGGCTCTATTGATAAACTCACTAACAACTTTGACGATGCCTTGCGCGAAATTATTGATAGTATAGCACCGCTAAAGCAAAAAAGGGCCCCTAAAAGGCGCACCCCATGGTTTACAGAAGAAATTAGAGCTCATAAATTATCATGTAGAAAACTGGAACGCAAATGGCGCGCGACTAAACTTGAGGTTTTCCATCAAGCATGGAGTGATAGTTTAATAACTTATAAACGCATGCTTACCTTAGCTAAAGCTAAATACTACTCAAATCTCATCCGCCTCAACAAAAACGATCCTAAATTTCTGTTTAGTACAGTAGCATCGCTAACCCAACAAGGGACTCCTCCCAGTAGCTCCACCCACTCGGCAGATGATTTTATGAATTTCTTTAATAAGAAAATTGAACTCATTAGAAAGGAGATTAAAGACAACGCATCCCAGCTACAACTGGGCTCTATTAACACAAATACGACTGTATATACGACGGACACTGCCCTCCAAAATAGTCTCTCTATTTTTGATGAAATAACATTAGAGGAATTATTACAGCGTGTAAGTGGGATAAAACAAACAACATGTTTACTTGACCCACTTCCTGGGAAACTTATCAAGGAACTGTTTGTATTATTAGGTCCATCAGTGTTAAATATTATAAACTTATCACTTTCCTCCGGCACTGTTCCCCTAGCATTCAAAAAAGCGGTTATTCATCCTCTGCTCAAAAGACCTAACCTCGATCCTGACCTCATGGTAAACTACCGACCGGTCTCCCACCTTCCGTTTATTTCCAAAATTCTCGAAAAAACTGTTGCACAGCAGCTAAATGAACACTTAGTGACTAACAATCTCTGTGAACCTTTTCAATCCGGTTTCAGGGCAAATCACTCTACGGAGACAGCCCTCGCAAAAATGACTAATGATCTATTGCTAACGATGGATTCTGATGCGTCATCTATGTTGCTGCTTCTTGATCTTAGCGCCGCTTTCGATACCGTCGATCATAATATTTTATTAGAGCGTATCAAAACACGTATTGGTATGTCAGACTTAGCCTTGTCTTGGTTTAACTCTTATCTTACTGACAGGATGCAGTGCGTCTCCCATAACAATGTGACCTCGGACTATGTCAAGGTAACGTGCGGAGTTCCCCAGGGTTCGGTTCTTGGCCCTGCACTCTTTAGTATTTACATGCTGCCGCTGGGTGACATCATACGCAAGTACGGTGTTAGCTTTCACTGTTATGCTGATGACACTCAACTCTACATGCCCCTAAAGCTGACCAACACGCCGGACTGTAGTCAGCTGGAGGCGTGTCTTAATGAAATTAAACAATGGATGTCCGCTAACTTTTTGCAACTCAACGCTAAGAAAACGGAAATGCTGATTATCGGTCCTGCTAGACACCAACATCTATTTAATAATACCACCTTAACATTTGACAACCAAACAATTAAACAAGGAGACTCGGTAAAGAATCTGGGTATTATCTTCGACCCAACTCTCTCGTTTGAGTCACACATTAAGAGTGTTACTAAAACGGCCTTCTTTCATCTCCGTAATATCGCTAAAATTCGTTCCATCTTGTCCACTAGCGACGCTGAGATCATTATTCATGCGTTCGTTACGTCTCGTCTCGATTACTGTAACGTATTATTTTCGGGCCTCCCTATGTCTAGCATTAAAAGATTACAGTTGGTACAAAATGCGGCTGCAAGGCTTTTGACAAAAACAAGAAAGTTTGATCATATTACGCCTATACTGGCTCACTTGCACTGGCTTCCTGTGCACTTAAGATGCGACTTTAAGGTTTTACTACTTACGTATAAAATATTACACGGTTTAGCTCCAGCCTATCTCGCCGATTGTATTGTACCATATGTCCCGACAAGAAATCTGCGTTCAAAGAACTCCGGCTTATTAGTGATTCCCAGAGCCAAAAAAAAGTCTGCGGGCTATAGAGCGTTTTCTATTCGGGCTCCAGTACTCTGGAATGCCCTCCCGGTAACAGTTAGAGATGCTACCTCAGTAGAAGCATTTAAGTCCCATCTTAAAACTCATTTGTATAATCTAGCCTTTAAATAGACCCCCCCTTTTTTAGACCAGTTGATCTGCCGTTTCTTTTCTTCTCTCCTCTTCTCCCCTGTCCCTTGCGAGGGGGAGTTGCATAGGTCCGGTGGCCATGGATGAAGTGCTGGCTGTCCAGAGCCGGGACCCCGGGTGGACCACTAGCCTGTGCATCGGTTGGGGACATCTCTGCGCTGCTGACCCGTCTCCGCTCGGGATGGTTTCCTGTTGGCCCCGCTGTGGACTGGACTCCCGCTGATGTGTTGGATCCACTGTGGACTGGACTTTCACAATGTTATGTCAGACCCACTCGACATCCGTTGCTTTCGGTCTCCCCTAGAGGGGGGGGGGTTACCCACATATGCGGTCCTCTCCAAGGTTTCTCATAGTCATTCGCCGACGTCCCACTGGGGTGAGTTTTTCCTTGCCCGTATGTGGGCTCTGTACCGAGGATGTCGTTGTGGCTTGTACAGCCCTTTGAGACACTTGTGATTTAGGGCTATATAAATAAACATTGATTGATTGATTGATTGATTAACTGCGTGTCTTTTTACATAGTGATATCTAATCGACCTCTACGTTAGCAATGTATGGGCAATATTACACATTCTTACCATAAATGCTCCAACTAAGGCATAGATCCTCCTATAGTCCCCAACTATGTGTTCTACAAAAGTAAATAAGTCTCTAAGTGACAGCTCAAATAACATTGGCATCAACAGTTGTGGCTGTCTGCAACCTTCTCTTGTAATTTTCATCAACACCACATTTGCTGCATTTGAAATATCACGAGTAGGGATGGGAATTTATAAGACTTTTACTATTGCATCTTAGATTCTGCTTAACGATTCGACGTTTTTATCGATTCTCTTACCAATTCTCATTTAGAAAAAAGGATTGTAAATCGGTTGATTAGCATCGACTTTTTTTAGTATAGAAAAAACATGAGTACTAACATGTACAATGTACAAACACAACAGTGAGGTCTTGAGAGACCCACAACCCAGATTTTCTTTTTTTTTTAAATCATTTTAATATAATTAATCAATCAATAAAATCTATTTATATAGGCCGTAATCACAAGTCAATCAAAAGGCTTCACAAACTAACGTCGACATCACATGATTTACGTCAACATCTGGGCAAGGAAAAACTCAAAAGACCCCAGCTGGGGAAAAAAGAAACCTTGAGAAGGGACCGCAGATGTAGGGGACCCCGCTTCCAGGGTGATCGGTCCCAATGGATGCGGAGTGGGTTTAATTATTGAGTTAATAGATAATGTGAGAATCCCGTCCATCAGGAAGACAACAGTTATTCTTCCAGGAATTTCGAATTTCCCCCAGGGATCAATAAAGTACTTTCTATTCTTCTATTCTATTCTATGAATTGTCTTCCAGGTCAGCTACACAAGGTTGGAATAGGGGGTTAAATCACCAAAATGATTCCCGAGCGCGGCCACAGCTGCTGCGCACTGCTCCCTTCACCTCCCAGGGGCTGGAACAAGGGGATGGGTCAAATGCAGAGGGTAATTTCACCACACCTAGTGTGTGTGTGTGACTATCAGTGGTACTTTAACTTTAAAGACATCCACAGCTGTGCATTAAAGAGTCAAAACTTAGGTCAGCTAACACATCATCCAGACTGGTACCTCTCCAGGAATTATCCATGGCCACCTTGTATCCTCTCCTAATAAAGTCAATATTCTACTGTAGTAATAATCAAAATACAACATCAATTATTCTGTGACAAATGACGATGAAACAAGAATGTTCGGTAAAATAATGACATAATGGAAAATGAAACAAGTCTTTAAAAAAATATATACAGTATATGTATGAGTTCGGCACTCAAAAGTACACAAAGCAGCAAGTCAAGTCCGAACAAAACTGCAAAACTGTGCATTGTGCAATTTTGCAGCCATCAACCAGGAAAATTAAACAGTATTTTTAAGGAAACATACGGCATCTCTCTGAGTAAATACGGTGTCGCCGGCTGTGGAAAACACTTTAGCCTTCATTTCATGTTTACAGTTATTCATATGCAGATTTTACAATGAAGTGCTATCATGATAGGCATTATTAGTTAGTTACCTGCAGTATTACCAACAGACAAATTGGCACAAACGATTCCCAGGAATCCGAACAGTGAGAACCAGTTCTTGTTGAAGATTTCCATCCCTAACCACGAGTGAATCAGCATCTAGTCGCTAACACTAATGACGAGTGGAACATCAAGCCGTTTGTTCCTTGCCACAACATCGGCGATGTGCCGTTCGTAAATGACTACGCATGGAGCTTTGTTCTCCTTTCACCTTTCTCATGGACTGTACATCATTATTTAGGTAAAAAGAACAAACATTTTATCTTTCATATCAACCTGTTCTCTTTGTGGTTTAGGTAAATAAACACTTTGGTATAATTATATAAATACAGTACGTTATTCACCTCCAAGATAAATGTTCCGGTTCCAGCATCCTTATTAAATAAATATAGGTACAGTAGTACCTTAAACTTAAGAGCTTAATTAGTTCTGTGACGGAGCTCTTAACTCAAAACACTTGTATCTCAATTCAACGCCTCCATTGAAATGATAGAAACGGCACCAAAACAGCACATTTTAACATGTAAAATGCCTTTTAAAAAGATATACAAGCTTGGAGATAAGAAATATTGTATACAAACGATACATTAGAAGGTACTACTAACACAGGGGTCCCCAAACATTGGGTAAAAAATTTTTGGCCGGGCTGTATGTATTGTATGTATGTATATATATGTATATGTGTGTGTGTATGTGTGTGTGTGTGTGTATATATATATATATATATATATATATATATATATATATATATATATATATATATATATATATATATATATATATTTATACATATATATATATATACATATGTGTGTGTATATATATATATATATATATATATATATATATATATATACATATATATATGGAAGAACTTTGAACATGTCACGAGGGAGGTGCTGGACATTGAGTCCGAATGGACCACGTTCCGCACCTCTATTGTCGAGGCGGCTGATTGGAGCTGTGGCCGCAAGGTAGTTGGTGCCTGTCGTGGCAGTAATCCTAGAACCCGTTGGTGGACACCGGCGGTGAGGGATGCCGTCAAGCTGAAGAAGGAGTCCTATCGGGTTCTTTTGGCTCATAGGACTCCTGAGGCAGCGGACAGGTACCGTCGGGCCAAGCGGTGTGCGGCTTCAGCGGTTGCGGAGGCAAAAACTCGGACATGGGAGGAGTTCGGGGAAGCCATGGAAAACGACTTCCGGATGGCTTCGAAGCGATTCTGGACCACCATCCGCCGCCTCAGGAAGGGGAAGCAGTGCACTATTAACACCGTGTATGGTGAGGATGGTGTTCTGCTGACCTCGACTGCGGATGTTGTGGATCGGTGGAGGGAATACTTCGAAGACCTCCTCAATCCCACCAACACGTCTTCCTATGAGGAAGCAGTGCCTGGGGAATCTGTGGTGGGCTCTCCTATTTCTGGGGCTGAGGTTGCTGACGTAGTTAAAAAGCTCCTCAGTGGCAAGGCCCCGGGGGTGGATGAGATCCGCCCAGAGTTCCTTAAGGCTCTGGATGCTGTGGGGCTGTCTTGGTTGACAAGACTCTGCAGCATCGCATGGACATCGGGGGCGGTACCTCTGGATTGGCAGACCGGGGTGGTGGTTCCTCTCTTTAAGAAGGGGAACCGGAGGGTGTGTTCAAACTATCGTGGGATCACACTCCTCAGCCTTCCCGGTAAGGTCTATTCGGGTGTGCTGGAGAGGAGGCTACGCCGGATAGTCGAACCTCGGATTCAGGAGGAACAGTGTGGTTTTCGTCCTGGTCGTGGAACTGTGGACCAGCTCTATACTCTCGGCAGGGTCCTTGAGGGTGCATGGGAGTTTGCCCAACCAGTCTACATGTGTTTTGTGGACTTGGAGAAGGCATTCGACCGTGTCCCTCGGGAAGTCCTGTGGGGAGTGCTCAGAGAGTATGGGGTATCGGACTGTCTGATTGTGGCGGTCCGCTCCCTGTATGATCAGTGCCAGAGTTTGGTCCGCATTGCCGGCAGTAAGTCGGACACGTTTTCAGTGAGGGTTGGACTCCGCCAAGGCTGCCCTTTGTCACAGATTCTGTTCATAACTTTTATGGACAGAATTTCTAGGCGCAGTCAAGGCGTTGAGGGGATCTGGTTTGGTGGCTGCAGGATTAGGTCTCTGCTTTTTGCTGATGATGTGGTCCTGATGGCTTCATCTGGCCAGGATCTTCAGCTCTCGCTGGATCGGTTCGCAGCTGAGTGTGAAGCGACTGGGATGAGAATCAGCACCTCCAAGTCCGAGTCCATGGTTCTCGCCCGGAAAAGGGTGGAGTGCCATCTCCGGGTTGCGGAGGAGACCCTGCCCCAAGTGGAGGAGTTCAAGTACCTTGGAGTCTTGTTCACGAGTGAGGGAAGAGTGGATCGTGAGATCGACAGGCGGATCGGTGCGGCATCTTCAGTAATGCGGACGCTGTATCGATCCGTTGTGGTGAAGAAGGAGCTGAGCCGGAAGGCAAAGCTCTCAATTTACCGGTCGATCTACGTTCCCATCCTCACCTATGGTCATGAGCTTTGGGTTATGACCGAAAGGACAAGATCACGGGTACAAGCGGCCGAAATGAGTTTCCTCCGCCGGGTGGCGGGGCTCTCCCTTAGAGATAGGGTGAGAAGCTCTGCCATCCGGGGGGAGCTCAAAGTAAAGCCGCTGCTCCTCCACGAGCCAGTTGAGGTGGTTCGGGCATCTGGTCAAGATGCCACCCGAACGCCTCCCTAGGGAGGTGTTTAGGGCACGTCCGACCGGTAGGAGGCCACGGGGAAGACCCAGGACACGTTGGGAAGACTATGTCTCCCGGCTGGCCTGGGAACGCCTCGGGATCCCCCGGGAAGAGCTGGACGAAGTGGCTGGGGAGAGGGAAGTCTGGGTTTCCCTGCTTAGGCTGCAAAAACGATATTTTCCCAATTCAAAAGGATTCTCTATTCATTCAATACATAGGATTTCAGCAGGATCTACCCCAGTCTGCTGACATGCAAGCAGAGTAGTAGATTTTTGTAAAAAGCTTTGATAATTGTAAAGGACAATGTTTTATCAACTGATTGCAATAATGTAACTTTGTTTTAACTATTAAATGAACCAAAAATATGACTTATTTTATATTTTTTTTAAATATTGGACACAGTGTGTTGTCAAGCTTATGAGATGCGATGCAAGTGTAAGCCACTGTGACACTGTTGTTCATTTTTTAAATTTTTTATAAATGTCTAATGATAATGTCAATGAGGGATTTTTAATCACTGCTATGTTGAAATTGTATCTAATATTGATACTGTTGTTGATAATATTCATTTTTGTTTCACTACTTTTGGTTTGTTCTGTGTCGTGTTTGTGTCTCCTCTCAATTGCTCTGTTTATTGCAGTTCTGAGTGTTGCTGGGTCAGGTTTGGTTTTGGAATTGGATTGCATTGTTATGGTATTGCTGTGTATTGTTTTGTTGGATTGATTAATTTAAAAAAAATTTAAAAAATTAAAAATTAAAAAATAGATTTTTGAAAAATGAGAATCGATACTGAATCGCACAACGTGACAATACATTTTTTCCCACACCCCTAATATATATATATATATATATATATATATATATATATATATATATATATATATATATATATATATATATATATATATATATATATATATATATATATACCGGTGTATATATATATATATATACACACAAATATATGTCTACCCCGCCTTCCACCCGATTGTAGCTGAGATAGGCTACAACACCCCCCGCGACTCCGAAAAGGATAAGCGGTAGAAAATGGATGGATATATACAGTATATATACAGTATATATATATATATATATATATATATATATATATATATATATATATATATATATATATATATATATATATATACACAGACATACAAGCGGTAGAAGATGGATATATATATATATATATATATATATATATATATATATATATATATATATATATATATATATATATATATATATATATATATATATATTCTGAGCGCGATGATGTCACGTTATAGATGGGAAAATGCATTTTTAGACAATATGATTTGCCTAAGCGGCTAGGAGACACCGAGAGTAACAAGCGGTAGAAAATGGATTGGAAAGGACAGATTTTTTTTAAATTATAATGAAAAAATATTTTAAAATATATATATATATATATATATATATATATATATATATATATATATATATATTTTTTTTTTTTTTATTTATTTTTTTTTATTTTATTTATTTATTTATTTTTTTACTTAGGACTTCTCGCGGGCCGGATTTTGGACGCTGGCGGGCCGGTTTTGGGACCCCTGTACTAACAACTACAGTAGTTTAATGAAGTAATGTAATAATAATGTACAGCATTTACCTTGAAGAGCGGACTTCTACAGTACCTGCTTCGAGCTGCTTCTCCGTCAAACACACCATGAGCAGCTTTTCCATATTTTCATGGATAAAAGTCTGCCGTTTAGATATTATTTTAACATTCTGGTTGGTCGATAGACTCATTCTGCTTCAGTATGATGTAGACTTCACACGGTTATGCTTTTGAGGATTTGTTTTTTTTATTCAACACTGTCCTTCACACTCACTTTCTTTCTTCCATTGCTTGGAAATTCATGTCGATCTCTTGCTACAAGCTAATGCTAGCGAGTAAGACCAGATGTTTTGGTTGGATCTTACAGGGTTCACTGTGACATTTGCTACACCAACTAAAGGCGGGGATGTTTGGAACTCAAATTTTTGCTTGCATCTTAAAGCGTAACAATTAGCCGAGAGACAGATCTTATCTCAAAACACTCTCGAGTTGGGGCACTCTTTAAGTACCACTAGAGTGAAAAAACAAGTTGACTTTATATGCGTATTTGTGTTTCATTGTATCCATTAAACCATATCCGATTGTATTTACAATCTGCAAAGTATGTGAAAATACCATCTAAACATCACAAAATGCCACAAATTCAGTCAGCCATTTTGAAAATTACGCTCTAAACACCTTTGGTAATTTCCGTAGATTCTACGTAAGTGGAGTAACGCTTTTGCACTCTGACCGTGTTATCAGATCAGTCATACTGGAAATACGCAAAAATTAGAAAGAGATGAACAAGAACACACATGCTTGGCTTGTTTTATGAATTTGAAATCGTAAACAAATAGCTAACAATTGATTCAACAGATCGAGGGTCCATTGTTGCGCTCATTATACCCTCTCTAAAAACATCCAGAAACTGCCAACAATATTCCATTTACATGTGGTGACCTGAAAATTAACCAAATATGAGTGATATTGTTATTATAAGCACTAACGCAGACGGACTATTTTAGCGGCGCTTTGATAGCAGTGAGCTAATGCTAGCTTACGCTGCTATTGTTGACACACTAAGCCGGCTGCTACTTCTGCTTCGTCTCAAACTTGCTCAAAGTTAAGACAAATGTGGCAATGGACCGACAGGCTGGTCGACTTTCACATCCCCGAGGAGGCGAAATAGACACAAAAAGACGCTTGTTGCAGCAACTTTTTTTTTTAGCTCTTTGTGAGGATTTTCTAATTGATTCTTCATCTAAACGGACTTATGAGAGAGTCCCGTCGGTCGGCATCTCAGCGAGAGTGTAAATTGTGAAGTAAGTGTTTGCGCGATATATCGAGTGTGTCAGATATATCGATATATTTTTAAACAAGATATGAATTAAGAAAATATCGTAATATCGATATAATTTATTTCAGGTTAAAATGACCAAACGCCGCTTATTTGTTGTGTTGCTTGATTCTCCCCTGCTTCTCACTCCCTCTCATGGGCTA
This sequence comes from Entelurus aequoreus, assembly GCF_033978785.1. Lineage (NCBI taxonomy): Eukaryota > Metazoa > Chordata > Actinopteri > Syngnathiformes > Syngnathidae > Entelurus > Entelurus aequoreus. The sequence goes on from NC_084744.1 coordinate 12,669,744, forward strand.
CTAAACCCCCTCCCCTTCCTCCTTCCATGACGTGCTTGCACGTATAAGAACATCCATGATTGGTTGGTTGTTTACTATGATGAGTCACGATTGGTTGAGATTAGGCAAAACATAAGGAACAGGCCAATCAGAGGCAAGATAGGGTGGGTCATCTAATCATGGAGGGAAATCACTAAAGACATCCCAAATGACGAAAAGTCGTAGGAGAGAAGAGCGATTTATATATTAAAAAAACTAGTGGAAGATGGCAGAGAGATTCTCTTCTTTAGATTTTTCTTTTAGTGATGTAGACCACGTCCGGGAAACCCACAATGCGTCTACTTGGTCACATTTGGACAAATGTTTGCGTCTGGATAATACATCCATTTGAGTTGTTTACCATGTAAGCCCAAATCCAAACTGTTGTCGAGTTGCCAAGCCGGGCATATTTCGCACAAGAAATGCTGCCAAAAATGTATTACCGGTATTTGCACATCTATGTTATCTATTTTACGTAGAAAGAATATTTTTCTATTTTATTTATGTTATGTAATTCTGTGCTACTTAAACAGTTTCTTTTCTGTGCTGTTAATACCCATCTTGACTATCCATCCATCCATTTTCTACCGATTGTCCCTTTCGGGGTCGCGGGGGGTGCTGGAGCCTATCTCAGCTGCATTCGGGCGGAAGGCGGGGTACACCCTGGACAAGTCGCCACCTCATCACAGGGCAAACACAGATTGACTAACTAGGTTAATAAAAGTGCCACTGACTGTTTAAATTTCAGTGAATCTCGCTCAAAAATGAATATCTTTATATGCATACTTTCCCCGGAATATATATCGAGATATATATCGAATATTGAGTTTAAGTAAGAATATATCGAGATATACTTTTTCGTCCATATCGCCCAGCCCTAGTTAGTTTGTATGCTTAACACCTAGCAATGCCGCAGATGCTAGTGTCACAATAAAGCTACACCCGGGTAGCAGTCGGCTTTCTAAAACGTAATGCTCATCCTCTTTGTGTTCGGGCTCAAAAATATAAGGCCCGGATTATAATTTTTTCCAAAGTAATCATTGCTGGCTCTTACAAAGTCTGCTTGATTTGCATTGTTGTCGATAAGGAAAGGATCTTTGGTTCTTAGCGCGACGTCACATGATCACTTGACCGGCTTCCTCGTTATCTCTAAAAATGGCTCGAGAATCTCAGTGAGATTGATACTATTTTGATCTATTTATTCGCAAACTTTGGAAGTCTTTCGGTGTCATAAATCAGACAAATATGATCATAGGCGCCGATCTACATTTCTGCCAGTGGGTGCTCAGTGTGTATGTATTAGTGTTGTCCCGATACTAATATTTTGGTTCCGGTACCAAAAGAATTTCGGTACTTTTCTAAATAAAGGGGACCACAAAAAGTGTCGTCATTGGCTTTATTTTAACAAAAAAATCTTACAGTATATTAAACATATGTTTCTTATTGCAAGTTTGTCCTTAAATAAAATAGTGAACATATAAGACAACTTGTCTTTTAGTAGTAAGTAAACAAACAAAGGCTCCTAATTTAGTCTGCTGACATATGCAGTAACATATTGTGTCATTTATCATTCTATTATTTTGTCAAAATTAATAAAGGACAAGTGGTAGAAAATTAATTATTAATCTACTTGTTCATTTACTGTTAATATCTGCTTACTTTCTCTTTTAACATGTTCTATCTACACGTCTGTTAAAATGTAATAATCACTTATTCTTCTGTTGTTTGATACTTTACATAAGTTTTGGATGATACCACAAATTTGGGTATCCGATACCAAGTCGTTACAGGATCATACATTGGTCATTTCAAAGTCCTCATGTGTCCAGGGACATATTTCCTGGGTTTATAAACATAATATACATTTTTTTAAAAAGGAAGAAGATTTTGTGATGTTAAATATCTATGTAATCATAGTAGTATCGACTAGATACGCTATTGTACGTGGTATCATTACAGTGGATGTTAGGTGTAGGTCCACCAATGGCGTTTGTTTATATTGCAGCATCCCGGAAGAGTTGGTGCTGCAGGGAATTTGTTCTGTTGTGTTTATGTTGTGTTGCGGTGAAAATATTCTTCCAAAATGTGTTTGTCGTTGTTGTTTAGTGTGGTTTCACTATATGGCACATGTTTATGACAGTGTCGACGTTGTTCATACTGCCACCCTTAGTGTGACATGTATGGCTGTTGAATAAGTATGCACTTCATTCGCTCCTGCGCCATGTGTTCTAAGGCAAGACAATTGTGTTTTTAGTTTCGTTATTGGGCACAATGAAATCTTGGTTAGGCTTTCTTAATTATAGACTATATGATTTGAGACTTTTTTTTAACTATGTGAAATGGACTAAACTCGCCACAAAATTAACAACAACAAGATTGAGTTTTCAAAAATGTAATTAAAGATTGAAAGTTGCCACCATCCCACGTGGGTGCTCGGGATTGTCCATGGGGGCTCGGGCCCCGAAGCACCCAAGGGATATAATAGCTTCAATATACAGGCAACTTTAAAGGCCTACTGAAATGAATTTTTTTAAACTTAAACGGGGATAGCAGATCTATTCTATGTGTCATACTTGATCATTTCGCGATATTGCCATATTTTTGCTGAAAGGATTTAGTATAGAACAACGACGATAAAGATTGCAACTTTTGGTATCTGATAAAAAAAAGGCTTGCACCTACCGGAAGTAGCGTGACGTAGTTAATTGAACATATACGCAAAGTTCCCTATTGTTTACAATGATGGCCGCATGAAGTGAGAGAGATTCAGACCGAGAAAGCGACAATTTCCCCATTAATTTGAGCGAGGATGAAAGATTTGTGGATGAGTAAAGTGCAAGTGAAGGACTAGTGGGGAGTTGAAGCTATTCAGATAGGGAAGATGCTGTGAGAGCCGGGGGTGACCTGATATTCAGCTGGGAATGACTACAACAGTAAATAAACACAAGACATATATATACTCTATTAGCCACAACACAACCAGGCTTATATTTAATATGCCACAAATTAATCCTGCATAAAAACACCTGCGTGTTTGTTACGCTAGCTCCTAGCTCCTATGCTAGCTCCTAGCTCCATAGAACACGCCAATACAATTCAAACACCTGATCAACACACACAATCACTCAGCCCAAAAGACCGTTCACCTAACCCAAGGTTCATAAAGCTTATATATTTTTAAAAAGTTACGTACATACGCAAAAAAAAGTTGCGCACATACGGTCAAGCGATCAAATGTTTAGAAGCCAAAGCTGCATACTCACAGTAGCACGTCTGCGTCTTTGTCATCCAAATCAAAGTAATCCTGGTAAGAGTCTGTGTTGTCCCAGTTCTCTACAGGCGTCTGTGTATCGAAGTCAAAAGTCCTCCTGGTTAGAGTCTCTGTTATCCGAGTTCTTCCATCTTGACTGCATCTTTCGGGAATGTAAACAAAGAAGCGCCGGCTGTGTACTGTTGTTGCTGACTACGTTCGAAAAATACGTCCATTTCGCACCGACAACTTTCTTCTTTGCTTGCTCAGCTTCCTTCTCCATAATGCAATGAACATGATTGCAACAGATTCACGAACACAGATGTCCAGAATACTGTGGAATTATGAAATGAAAACAGAGCTTTTTCGTATTGGCTTCAATGTGGAAGGCATACCCGTGTTCGCCGGGCCACGTCACGCGCATACGTCATCCTCAGAGGCGTTTCGAACCGAAAGTTTAGCGGCAAATTTAAAATGTCACTTTATAAGTTAACCCGGCCGTATTGGCATGTGTTATAATGTTAAGATTTCATCATTGATATATAAACTATCAGACTGCGTGGTCGGTAGTAGTGGGTTTCAGTAGGCCTTTAACTTTACTGCTCCTTTAGGTTGAGATGCCAATGTATAGTAAAAGACATGCATGCAAAGTAAAAGTCTGTGCAAAGGCTCTACTAAACATATAAGCAAGGCAGATGAAATTATTATTGAAAATGTCAAACCCTTTACTCCTTGCATTAAATCAAACAAGCTTTAGTGAATGTACGTATGTGGACACACGAATGTTTGTGCAGCATTTACGTCAGCTGTGGTTTTTCAGCTCCTCCTAAATGCAACACAGGAATCAAGACTTGGGAAAAATCAACGCCGGGAAATGTTTTTTTTTTTTTTTTTTTTCCTTTTACACAAACAAGGCACACAAATGAGATTAAAGCGGTGGCTAAGATTCATACAAAGCTTCCATGACATCTGCTGTAATCCTGCGTGGCATTTAGCGGCCAACAGCTGAGCGTTTATAACAGGTGCCATGTCATCTTTAAGGCCCGGATTATCTCGCATGTGTCCTGGGAAGCGTGTAGAGGTGGGGGGTAGGGGGGCGGGCAAGCGCTTACACGAGGGTGTCAGATGTAAACACGGAGGACTCCATGTTGTTTTAATTATGGAATGTGCGGATCGACGTCTACTGTTTGGGACTCCAGCCTCCCCAGCTGCTGGAACATGAGCCCCTCGAGTGGATTAAAGCTGCTAGAACCAACAAATGAAATCGTATTGACTCCACTTAGAGGCGGCGCAAGGAATTCTGGGCGCAATGAAAAAAAACAACACAATGGGACCTAACCCCGTGCAGATTTTGCTGTTTTACATATTTTTTAGGACCCCTGACTTACCCTAACCCAGGCCCCACACCCCCTACAACGGGACCCCTGTCCAACTTGATATTTGTTTTTGTGCGCGTGTGTGTGCTTGTGTGTGTGTGTGTGTGTGTTCTTGTATTTCTACACTTCTTGAGACATCAACAAGGAAAAGTAGTGTCCATATGAGGACCGGTGAACAAGTTAGGACCAAAATCATGGTCCCAATACGGAAAACCATTGCATCTCATTTGCACCCCTGGTAGTGAAATCTATCAAAATTAGGGTGGTCCCAAAAAGAAGGGATTTTTCAAATTGACTGTGTGTCGGTTTTAAAAATGCTCCCCCTCTGGTCAACATATGAAATAACAAGTGTGTGTGAAAAATTTAAATGCACCCCCTTTGGCCAAAATTAATTTCAAAAATATGTCTATAGAGACATACTGTAATAACTTGAAGTAAGTAATGGAGATTTAAAACTAATTACAAACAAAAACATTCCAATTACATTTGCATAGTTTGTGAATACAAATCTTTATATATCTAGAAAGGGTGGTCCTAAAGAGGTGGGCATTTTTCGGAGGTCTCAAGAAGGTAACAAATACAAGAGTGTGTGTGTGTGTGTGTGTGTGTGTGTGTGTGTGTGTGTGTGTGTGTGTGTGTGTGTGTGTGTGTGTGTGTGTGTGTGTGTGTGTGTGTGTGTGTGTGTGTGTGTGTGTGTGTGTGTGTGTGTGTGTGTGTGTGTGTGTGTGTGAGAAAAAGCTGTTTACTGACTGGAGTTCAAAGTCTGCATGTAAAGCGCCTTAAGACTAACACGTCTAACAATTGAAGCTCTGTATAGACTTGTTGATATTTCCCCATATCCCAATTCCTTCAGCGCGTGTTTAAATGTTTGTTTTTTCTTTTATGTACTGTGTCCTTATTTCCTACGGTAGCATTCCCAAGCTTTTTAAGAAATGTACTTTTTACACTTGCATCACAATTAAGACTAAATTAACGGCTGACTAGTCGACTATTTTAACACACTCCTGGTTTGTACACTTTGCTTTTAGAAATAGTTAACTTCTTTTTACACTTGTGTTACAATTAAGACTAAATTAAAGGTTGAATAGTCGACTACCGGTATTTTAACACACTCCTGGTTTGTACATTTCCCTTTTAGAAGTAGTTAACTTCTTTTTACACTTGAATTATAATTAAGACTAAATTAAAGGTTGAATAGTCGACTATTTTAACACACCTGGTTTGTACACTTCGCTTTTAGAAGTAGTTAACTTCTTTTTACACTTGAATCATAATTAAGACTAAATCAAAGGTTGAATAGTCGACTATTTTAACACACTCCTGGTTTGTACACTTTGCTTTTAGAAGGAGTTAACTTCTTTTTACACTTGAATCATAATTAAGACTAAATTACTAGTCGAATAGTCAACTATTTTAACACACTCCTGGTTTGTACACTTTGCTTTTAGAAGTAGTTAACTTCTTTTTACACTTGTATTGCAATTAAGACGCCGCCCGCTCATCTTCAAAGTTAAAACATATTGTTTGGTTTTTACTTGGACTGTCAATTGATTGAAATATTTAACCATGACTTGATCGCATTTCGTCCATAGTTAACTCATAATTAATCGCAAGTAGCAAATTTGTTTGATTTATGCAATGTTTGTTTATCAAAAATAGTGTTTTTTTTAAACAGCTCAACTCAAAATGGACACAAACGCTCTTTTACAGACACAAACGGAGGACATTTTCCACCTGGTGTCTAATTATATGTGCAGTCCTTCAGTGCTCTCTCTTTCTCAATTTATGATGTATAATATACATATTAGAGGTGCTCAAAAAAATCGATTCAAATCCAAAATCGCAATTTTTATCTATTCAGATTTTAAATCGGTATATCATTTTTGGGGAAAAACAATATAAAGGGAAAAAAAGAAAAACTTTTTATAAAAAATAAATAAATTATGAATTGACTTTAAATAATAAAATCGCAATTTTGCTGTGAATCGATTTTTTTCTAGCACCCCTAAAATGTTTATTATATATCATAATGGGAGAAAGTGAGAGCAATAAAAGACTGGATTAGAAAGAGGTGGTATTAAAAAATAAGAATTTAAGAATGATTTTCTGGATTAAAAACATGAAACAAAAATATTGATAGCATTATCATTATTGACCCTGTTGCTTTTATTGCTTTTTGCTTTTCCTGTTTTTAGTATTGTATTTAAAAAGTATTGTATTTGCATGTTTTTGTACATTTCTAAATATTGTAAAGCTGGTGTTGGGTTGGAGTTGGGGTTGCTCTTAGAAATTTGTCAATTAGATGTTTAAAATTATTTTTTTAATATGTTTTTTTGGGGCCAACGCTGCTTGCATAGGTCATATGTCAGCAGCCAAGAGGAGCTTTTGTAACCTGTAACCTGTTTTGAAAAGGTTTTATTATTGTCAGGTTCAAACACTGATGACATCTATTAAACAGACAAAGAAGCAAGGAATTCAACAGTGTCTCACCACGCTCTGACGAAAAGATTGTACGCCTCCTCTTTTATTTGGACTTTCCCTGATTACATGGCAACAGCTGTTTCTAAAGGAAGGGGGTCATAAATAGCTGTTGCCTTTGGTCACAAAACAGTTCAAAGAAAAGGTGGTCAGGCCTTACTTCCTCTCCGCTTTGTAGATCTCGGGTCAAGACAAAATCTTTCTGTGGATTACAATACATCAAAGAAACTGACACCTTCATGTCGCTTCCCATCCTACACAGTGGAGTTTTACAAGCCATTTGATTGGTAAGATCAAAGACAGCTTTTGTCCTCTCGCCGGGAACTCATGGCAACACAAAGTTTTGTGATAACTTAGATACAATTATTCTGACAATTATATACCAAATAATATATTACGAGAATAGCGTTGAATCACGAATCGATTTACAATCGAATGAATCGTCACGCCAAGAACTGGAATCAAATCGAACCCAAAACTTCCCACCTGTGCTACATAGATATACTGTATTTTGAATGATATCTCATCACTTACTTGTCTGGGTTCTGGCGTAGTTGCATATGCGTGCGTGTGTGCGGGCTGGGGGGGCGGTCCAAGTCGATCGAGGGGGCAATAACCAGGAAACGTTGTGAGAAAAGGCCAAACTACCAACCGTGTTTGGCTTTATTGTGGGGACAGAAAAGCAAGCCCAAATAAGCAAACGAGTGTTCAAAAATAAGCCTCAAAAAAGGCTACTCATGAACTTTGCGAGTGACTTCAGAAAGAAACAAGCAAAAAGGCGCTTATAATAAGCGGACTTGTAACATGCTTCTGCCAGCAGATAAATGGACTGACAGCCACAGTGACTTCAATCTTGTGGAGTGTGTGACCTGCCAGGGCTCCCAAGCTAAAAATGGAAAAAAAAATTTGTTTTAATATATTTTCTGGAGGAGAACAAACATGACACAAACCTCCCCAACTGTTAGAAGTCCCACTGTTTATGTTATACATGCTTCATTGCTGAGAGGATTTGGCAAGCACCGTTTTGTCCTATTAATTTCAGCGATCCTTTTGTTTGTTTACATGTACAACTTTCTCCGATGCTGCCACAGAAAGACCACTCCTCCTTTGTCTCCTTTTGTCCACCAAACGTTTTATACTGTGCGTGAATGCACAAAGGTGAGCTTTGTTGATTTTATTGATTTGCTGGAGTGCTAATCAGGCACACTTGCTCAATCCATGACTGCAAGCTAATCGATGCTACCAAGCTATTTAGGCTAGCTGTATGTACATATTTTATCATTATGCCTCGTTTGTAGGTATATTTGAGCTCATTTAATTTCCTTTACTTTTATCCTCTTTGTATATAATTTATATTTGCATGTCTCATGACACATTATCTGTATGTAATATTGGCTGCATTTCTGATAGTTGTTTGTGTGCCATGTTGTTCCAGACTACAGCAAACATTACCCATCTTGCAAAGATTATTTTAAATCTACTAGAAGAAAGCAGCCTGCCGTTTACTTAAACTTGGACACACATCTATACTTTTGGCCATTCGAAGCCAGTAATTTCCAGGAGTTATCTCATCCTGTGTGAAGCCTCCATTTTACTAATGATTTCCAATGTTGCAAAAATGTGTAAAATACAAATTAAAATACAACATTTCTGTCAACGAAGATTTGCGTCAGCCTTTGATAGTAGGCTAATATAGATAATATAGACACTTACATCATGTGTTGCCTTCATTATAACACTTATACACGACTTTCATAGTCATGTTGATAGTAGGCTTATATAGACACTTACATCATGTGTTGCCTTCATTATTAGACTTATTTAAGACTTTTATAGTCATGTTGATAGTAGGCTAATATAGACACTTACATCATGTGTTGCCTTCATTATTAGATTTATTTAAGACTTTTATAGTCATGTTGATAGTAGGCTAATATAGACACTTACATCATGTGTTGCCTTCATTATTAGATTTATTTAAGACTTTTATAGTCATGTAGATAGTAGGCTAATATAGCTAATATAGACACTTACATCATGTGTTGCCTTCATTATAAGACTTATATAAGACTTTTATAGTCATGTTGATAGTAGGCTAATATAGACACTTACATCATGTGTTGCCTTCATTATTAGATTTATTTAAGACTTTTATAGTCATGTAGATAGTAGGCTAATATAGCTAATATAGACACTTACATCATGTGTTGCCTTCATTATAACACTTATATAAGACTTTAAATTTTTTGCGGCTCCAGACAGATAATTTTTTTGTATTTTTGGTCCAATATGGCTCTTTCAACATTTTGGGTTGCCAACCCCTGGTATATACTGATGGGTCCCACAAGTAGCACATTAATCGCGCACTAAAAAAAGATAGTTTTGTTAAAAAAAACTTTTGTTAACTCCTTATCACGTCAACTTTGACAGCTCAAGTTCATATGTTTTTGCTTTTTATTAACAGCTGTTAACTTTTGTTCCCCTGTATGTCAGAATCGCCAGTAAACCTACATTTCTTTGATGGCAACAGTTTGGATCCTGAACTAGATTATTCCTTGCTGGGTCTTGGAAGTTTCAAGTGTGACCCGGGGACCATTTTTGGTCTGCTTCTTTTTTGTCGGCCCTCAGCATATTATTCCGAAACTAAAATGAATTATTAATGAGATATATTTATATGTATTACACTAATTTGCTTCTTCATATATACCCCAAAAATAAGATGTGGTCGTGTTGTTTCGATAGCTTAGCTTGACATTAGAGGTGTGCCGATCAAATATTGATACCGGATATTGGTCCGATTTCAACAAAAAAAAAAATCGTATTTTATCAACTTGCATATTAAATCTCTGATACAAGTTCCGATGCAAGCAGTCCTGCAGCAAGTTTACTCGTGCAAGTCACACAAGGTTGGTCTCTTCTTAAACATAGTACGCTATAGGCTACTAGGATCTAGCAGCTACACAACAGCTGAGCACAGATTTAAATTCTTAATTAAACAATATTGACGTCTAAAACTCCACATTTGTCAATATATAAAATGATTAAATAATGTGGTAGCAAAGTGCTTACACATACAAAGCCTCCAAGGCAGAAGCGTATTGGAGAGTATCCAGTAACTTAAAAATATACAAATAAATAAAAAAGAAAGTATCCAGTAACAAACGTGTTCGCATCATTCAACTTTACTGAGTCTAAATTCAATGATTTATCGTGGCCTCTATGTGCCGCTCGAAAACATTACCAATACACTTCAACTTAAAAACAGCATGAGTCCATTCCAGACAGTTAATGATAAATAGGTTAGTGTTGTCCGTACCTACCTTTGTTCTCTGTGTGAGTCATTCCACATTAAATCAAACTTTTTCGAACATTCTACACGACAAAATAATAAACGTATGTTTGATTTGTGTTGATATCGTATCAGAAAAATGTCGGTATCGGCCAATAATCAAAACTCCAATATCAAAGTGAAACAGTGGTATCAGTACACCTCTAAATGACATACACTATATTGCCAAAAGTATTTGGCCACCTGACTTGACTCACATATGAACTTGAAGTGCCATCCCATTACTAACCCATAGGGTTCAATATGATGTCGGTCCACCTTTTGCTATTACAGCTTCAACTCTTCTGGGAAGGCTGTCCACAAGGTTGCGGAGTGTGTTTATAGGAATGTTCGAACATTCTTCCAAAAGCGCATTGGTGAGGTCACACACTTATGTTGGTCGAGAAGGCCTGGCTCTCAGTCTCCGTTCTAATTCATCCCAAAGGTGTTCTATCAGGTTCAGGTCAGGACTCTGTGCAGGCCAGTCAAGTTCATCCACACCAGACTCTGTCATCCATGTCTTTATGGACCTTGCTTTGTGCACTGGTGCACAATCATGTTGGAAGAGGAAAGGGCCCGCTCCAAACTGTTCCCACAAGTTTGGAAGCATGGAATGGTCCAAAATGTTTTGGTATCATGGAGCATTCAAAGTTCCTTTCACTGGAACTAAGGGGCCAAGCCCAACTCCTGAAAAACAACCCCACACCATAATTCCTCATCCACCAAATTTCACACTCGGCACAATGCAGTCTGAAATGTAGCGTTCTCCTGGGACCTCCAAACACAGACTCGTCCATCAGATTGCCAGATGGAAAAGCGTGATTCATCACTGCAGAGAAGGCGTCTCCACTGCTCTAGAGTCCAGTGGCGACGTGCTTTACACCACTGCATCCCACGCTTTGCATTGGACTTGGTCATGTAAGGCTTAGATGCAACTGCTCGGCCATGGAAACCCATTCCATTAAGCTCTCTGCGTACTGGATGTGGGCTAATTGGAAGGTCACATGAAGTTTGGAGCTCTGTAGCAACTGACTGTGCAGAAAGTCGGTGCCCCCTCTGTCAGTTTATGTGGCCTACCACTTCGTGGCTGAGTTGCTGTTGTTCCCAAACTCTTTCATTTTCTTATGATAACGCCGACAGTTGACTTTGGAATATTTAGGAGCGAGGAAATGTCACGACTGGATTTGTTGCACAGGTGGCATCCTATGACAGTTCCACGCTGGAAATCACTGAGCTCCTCAGAGCGGCCCATTCTTTCACAAATGTCTCCATGCCTAAGTGCTTGATTTTATACACCTGTGGCCGGGCCAAGTGATTAGGACACCTGATTCCGATCATTTGGATGGGTGCCCAAATACTTTTGGCAATATAGTGTAGATTAGAAATGTTGAAATTTTATATTTATTCTACACATTTTTACAACATTAGAAAACATTAGTAAATCAGAGGCTACTCAGAAGGTGAGATAATTCCTGGAAATTACTGTCTTAAAATGGCCAAAGGTATAGATGTGTGTGTCCAAGTTAAAGGAAACTGCAGGCTGTCTTCTTTTAATAGATATATTACTATCTTTGGCAAGCTGGGTAATGTTTGATGTGGTCTGGCACAACATGGCGCACAAACAACTATCTGAAATGCAGCCAATATTACATACAGATAATGTGTCATGAGACATGCAAAACTAAATTATATACAAAGAGGATAAAAGTAAATATTAAATGAGCTCAAATGTATCTACAAATGAGGCATAATGATGCAATATATACATACAGCTAGACTGAACAGCTTGTTTGCATTGATTAGCTTGCAGTCATGCAGTGACCAAATATGCCTGATTAGCACACCAACAAGTCAATAACATCAACAAAACGCACATTTGTGCATTCACGTTGTCACACCCCGCCTCGGGTGAAGGTAATGTAACCTTTGCAAAACCGGATTTTCAAATCAAGGATGGCAAGGCACGCAGTTGGTAACAGTTTACAAACATTTATTGAAATCCCCCCCCAAAAAAGTCAAAAGGTGAACAATGACAGGAAAACAAAGCACCTACAATCTCAGTAGATGATGCATGGAGACCGAAACTCCTGCTCAGGACAGAGAACCGCAGACTGTCAGAAAAACGGCATTTTCCAACTTAAATAGCCCATAGCTCCGCCCACTAGCTGGGACCAATTTGACAGGGGGAATTAAGAAAACAGTTATTTTGCAAATTACACCATAAATAACCATCACATGTCTAAAAAGTATTCACATAGTACTTTTGCATGTGTAGAGCAGTCATTTTTGTACACAGTATATTCAGGCTTTAGACAACACAACTTTCAAATGTCCAGTGTCCTTCTGTAATACCCAGCTTTTGATAATCATGGTTCGACCCAAATTTGGCCTAATTAGTGAATGCAGGTGTGTTCACCTATATAACGCCCTCAACCCCACCCTGACTCTTTTAGTCAACTGTTCAGAGCCATGGTGGGTGACAGGTAACAATTTGTTTGTTGAGCACATGCTTTTCACTAGCTAACAAGATTGAATGTTTGTAGTTTGTCCATGTTGAGCTTCCCAACAAATGTGCACGGTTTGTGAGGAAGTCCAAAGGTCAAACAGTGACAGTGTGGGGTCAAACTGTCACACACGTACAGTATAAAACGTTTGGTGGACAAAATTAGACAAAGAAGGAGTGGAAGATTTTACATGTAAACAAACCGTTGCCTGCGATGAGGTGGCGACTTGTCCAGGGTGTACCCCGCCTTCCGCCCGAATGCAGCTGTTATAGGCTCCGGCACCCCCCGCGATCCCAAAAGGGACAAGCGGTAGAAAATGGATGGATGGATTGGTTTGAGCATCTTTAACGTACAAAATGTTCCACCACCTTTTTCAACAATTATAAGCACATGCATCATGGCCACTTATGCAAATTAGGTGATGACATCATCCAGCTCCGTCTATACCAGGGGTCACCAACCTTTTTGAAACCAAGAGCTACTTCTTGGGTAGTGATTAATGCGAAGGGCTACCAGTTTCAAAACACTTAAATAAATTGCCAGAAATAGCCAATTTGCTCAATTTACCTTTAACTCTATGTTATTATTAATAACTAATGATATTTACACTTAATTGAAAGGTTTAAAAGAGGAGAAAACACGAAAAAAATGACAATTAAATTTTGAAACATAGTTTATCTTCAATTTCGACTCTTTAAAATTCAAAATTCAACCGAAAAAAAGAAGAGAAAAACTAGCTAATTTGAATCTTTTTGAAAAAAATAAAAAAAGAATTTATGGAACATCATTAGTAATTTTTCCTGATTAAGATTAATTTTAGAATTTTGATGACATATTTTAAACAGGTTAAAATCCAATCTACACTTTGTTAGAATATATAACAAATTGGACCAAGCTATATTTCTAACAAAGACAAATTTCTTCTACATTTTCCAGAACAAAAATTTTAAAAGAAATTCAAAATACTTTGAAATAAGATTTAAATTTGATTCTACAGATTTTCTAGATTTGCCAGAATTTTTTTTTAAAATTTTAATCATAATAAGTTTGAAGAAATATTTCACAAATATTCTTCGTCGAAAAAACAGAAGCTAAAATTAAGAATTAAATTAAAATGTATTTATTATTCTTTACAATAAAAACAATTAATTTACTTGAACATTGATTTAAATTTTCAGGAAAGAAGAGGAAGGAATTTAAAAGGTAAAAAGGTATATGTGTTTAAAAATCCTAAAATCATTTTTAAGGTTGTATTTTTTCTCTAAAATTGTCTTTCTGAAAGTTATAAGAAGCAAAGTAAAAAAAATTAATGAATTTATTTAAACAAGTGAAGACCAAGTCTTTAAAATATTTTCTTGGATTTTCAAATTCTATTTGAGTTTTGTCTCTCTTAGAATTAAAAATGTCGAGCAAAGCGAGACCAGCTTGCTAGTAAATAAATAAAAAAATAAAAAATAGAGGCAGCTCACTGGTAAGTGGTGCTATTTGAGCTATTTTTTAGAACAAGCCAGCGGGCTACTCATCTGGTCCTTACGGGCTACCTGGTGCCCGCGGGCACCGCGTTGGTGACCCCTGCTCTATACAGACAGTCGTATTGTGGCCAGTGCCTGTGTCGTCGGTGCCTGTAGATGCATGCAGAAAGAAAATGCACATCACAGGGAAGGAAAGGGCTGTTAATCATCATGTCTTGGAGTCCAAGTGCAGTGCTGGCGTCAGAGGCAGCTGATGTCACCCCCGAAGCTGCAGCCCTTCCTCCACCTCCTCCCCCTCCCCCATGCTGAAGGACACCCCGCTGATTGCGGCGTGTATAAACGGCCTTGTGTGAAATGCACAATATATCCTGGATTGTTTTGCACAGACGTGAGCTCATATGAATGACGACAAGAGGGAAAATGAAGCACAGGACGTGGTGGTGGTGGCGGTGCAACACAATTGTAACAACAGCTGGCAAGACAATGGGTGTCTGTGTACGTATGTGTGTGTGAGTGTGTGGCAATCGAGCACACTTCCTTCCTGTCTTGTCTGCAGTAACACAATGGCACAAACATCGAGGCACATGTGCTGCAAAGCTGCACGGTCTCAGCAACAACCATCTTCTTGCTTCTTGGAACACAATTGATGGTTGTAGTCCTCCTGTGGACTCGCTGTGAAGCACATGTGGACACTTGTAAAATGTTTGATACCGACAATGACACACACCATCTGTGTTTAATTCACAGTAAATAGCATTGAAGCAATTTTTTTCCCTATCACATTTCACCTACCGGTGATAGGCACATTTTGATATCAAGAACAGTATTGCTGATACTTACGCTACTTTTTGCCTTTAATTGGTTGATTATGATGACAGTCAAAATTATACAAACAGCAAAAGTAAACAAAACAACAATTTATTTGTGAACAATAGCTCCAGCACCCCCAGCGACCCCCGAAAGGGTAGAAAAATGGATGGATGGATAGAATTTAACAATGCAACAATATAAGGCAATGTAACAGGGTCAACAAAATAAGTAGGTTTTTTTTTACTAGTTAGTTTTATTAAATTTTTCTTATTCTGCAAAATGAAGTCAAAAGTGCAAAATGCCCTAAATATAGAAGCAAAAACTACTATAGGGTCTCATGTATGCCCCCAAAACCTTCCAGTGTCGAAAAAGATATTCCCTAAGAGACAATGTAATATAATCTAACCATAACATTAATAACCGATTTGCCCTTTCAGGCAAAACTGGACAATCATGCTTTACATACTATACATTACCTTTTGCACTATATTAATTGATATTATTATGTGTTGTCAACTTTGTACTTTTTAAAAAAATATTATTATTATTTTTGTATGTCATTGCCTGAAATAAATAAATAAATGAAAAAATGAAATTAATAACCGAGGTGTCCAAATTGCAGCCCGCTGCTTGTTTCTTATTGACCCTCGACAGATTGTAAAGTTAAAATGAATTCCTTATTAATGAGATTTATAGTGTATTAATGAGATTACTTTATAAAATCAGATAATTCGCACTTTTGTATTTTAATAAATTACGATTAATCACAAGTATTACTATTTGTGTTACATCCTTTCATAATTTCAATTAACTTAAAAAAAAAATCAATTAATATAGGTTAGAAACATATATTCATACATGCAAGTGTACACAATCATACTTATACAAATACACACACATCACAAAACACGGCACACAGCTAAAGCCTAACCTATTTTTACCATAACAATGTAAAAGAGTAATATAGTCCGCTCCTCTTTCTCCCTCCTTTATCAATTTTTAAGAATGTCATCTGAGTCTGACTCGATTTATCATTTTCAAGTATTGATTTTTATCATATTTTTATTATGAATCGATTTATAGGAAGACATTTTTAGGCCATCTCCCTGCTAACTTGTAGCGTGTTTTCATAAGAAGCCAAGAGGAGCTTTTGTAACCTGCGACAGCTGTTTTGAAAAGGTTTTAATAAAAAAAAAATTAAAAATATTATTTAAAAAAAATCTATTCTGAATAGAATCCTCGCCCCAAGAATCGTAATCGAATTGGATCATGAGTTGTTCTGAGCTTCTAATTCCTAGAAACAACACCAAATTATTATTGTTATTATTATCATTTTTACTAGTATAATTATTATTATCATTATTGATATGAAATAAAAGTATTAATAATACAGTTATTGATATTAACTTACAGTTATTAATACTATTAAAACTACAGTTATTATGAAATAATTACAGTTGTTAATACTATTATTAAAGTTATTATTGTTAAATTACAGATTAATAGAGTTACTATTAAAATAGTAATATTATTAGTTTTAAACAATTATTTAAAAATAATGTTATAATCATAATAATAATAACACGTATATATTTATCGTATATTACTCAATAAATATGAAAATATATAATAAAAAAAATAAAAAATAAAAAAAAAAATATATATATATATGTGTATATATATAATAAAATATTTTCTAATTGTATATGTTCCTTTCGACAGATAACTTTATTAAAATGCCTGCTTGTGAAATGTTATATCCCCCATGTATATTTCACTTCAATGAAGAAGAAAATGGAGTCATAATGTGTTTTAAAATGTCTGGCATCTCTTCCCCTTCTAGCCTCCTTCTATTGAGGTCAAAGGTAAACATTCCTTGTCGGGCGCAACCCCAGCTTCCTGGTGTTGTAAAAGTGATGGATGAGGCAGGATGTGGAATTAAAACCGCCACTTTATCTGCGAGCAATGATGTCAGCCATGTTGACCCCATGAACACATGCGCTCGTTAGTAGTGAAGCCGACGGCCGCCATCACTGACAAAAGACGACCGACTGCATGCTTCGGTGCTCAGGGGGTTTTCTTTCTGAAGCACAGACGACAGCAGTGTAAAGATGAAAGTGTACACAATGAGGTAATGCAGATGATGCAACCTTGTACTGTATGTGTGTATGTATGTAGCAGGGGATGGGACTGGTCATTAAAGGTTATTTTATGGTCCACCATTATGTAGATCTACAGTGCAGTGTTTTGAGGGACACCTTTTCACAAAGCTACAAAATTTTATTTTCATTTTTTTGTACATACATACTATAGAATGCCCATTAATTTACCTCACATCATTAAAACACATACAATATGTTTACTGCATGCACTCTGCTTTTTGGGGGGGGCATTTGTATACTGTAAAAACTGTGGCAAGCAATTGTTAAATAGCAACAGTAAAAAGCATAAAGAAATGGAAGCTCTAGAAGTTTTGTTGCGGAATGATGTTCCTTTTGAGTTATTTTCCTTCCTTAGTTGTATTTATTTACACTTCTACCTTCATTTAGGTTTGTAAGACTGAAAATGTAAACATAAAATGAACACAACAAAAATATAACGTCCATTGTAATAAAATAGAAGGTCTGGGGTTAATATATTCACACAACTAGAAATGTTTACACTTAAATAAATGACACACCAAACATTGCACTCACTCACTTATCACAATTAAACCTGAGGTGTAGCGTTGGCGCCCTCTAGTGGTCAAATGTAGTGCCACATGTATCAAACGAGGTTTGATCGGCAGTTACTCTCCATCACGACTATAAATAGCACCATCCGTCTATAAAGTTGTTATAAGTACACCTCTGCATAACATTATGTCCTTATTAACATCAAAGAATACAAAAAAGAAGACAAAATTGCTCAACTTTCAACAGTGAATAACTTTAACAATGTCTTTTAGTCTGTGACAGAAAAGTTTTAAAGTGAATCCATTTTAACCAATCAATTTGCTTGAGATAATTTTTTTAATCCTAATCCAATTTATTTTTGTTGACCGACTAAAAGCTTGTGATACAGAAAAATGAAATTGAATAAACTCAACGAATAAAAATGTTACAATAGAAATTAGTATTTTTTTAAAATAATAATAACCAGGAGTGCTGGAAAACAATCAACTCACATTATAATCGCAGCTTTTAAGAATGTCATCTGAGTCTGACTCGATTTATAATTTTCAAGTATTGATTTTTATTTTTATTTTTTATGAATCGATTCATTGGAAGACATTTTTTAGGCCATCTCCTTGCTAACTTGCAGCGCGTAGTCATAAGCAGCCAAGAGGAGCTTTTGTAACCTGCAACAGCTGTTTTGAAAAGGTTTTAATATAATTTTTGTTCTAAATATTATTTTAAAAAATCCATTCTGAATAGAATCCGCGCCTACACCGTAAAATCTAAAATAGTTTATCAGAGTAGTGATTGCAGTGGATTCCTGCAAAGCAAGGAGCTGTAGATAACCTTAATTACTATGGTTATAATACATAGAAACCACATGACTTTACTGTGAAAATAATGAAAAACTGTACAATGCATTTGCAAATATTTTAAAATTGACGGTATTATTCTGTGTTAATAAAAGATTTTGCAGATTGTATATTTAAATTAACAGCATATTTTAATTCTT
Source organism: Entelurus aequoreus (assembly GCF_033978785.1). Taxonomy (NCBI): domain Eukaryota; kingdom Metazoa; phylum Chordata; class Actinopteri; order Syngnathiformes; family Syngnathidae; genus Entelurus; species Entelurus aequoreus. The sequence goes on from NC_084744.1 coordinate 12,688,649, forward strand.
TTAGGGGTTTGTGTTAAAGCATTAGCCTAGTTAACTTTTGGTCAACAACATGTGTTTTTGTGGCAAGTGGTTTCAGACATTGAGGGGTTATATCATTGTGCTTTATTGCAAACTGCATCGAAATGAACCACGCTGTGTGTTTAAAGGTGTTAGAACTGGTTGCAAAGAGCTATTTAACAGATACGGAGCGTTTTAAGGCTCATTTTTAATAGCTTGCTTGAAGGAACATGTTGTGAGTTGTCCAGTGAAAGGTTGTACAAATACGTTCAAGTTAAAATCCTCATGTACCGCTCACATGTCTCGGAAACACAGGCATTGTGCAGATACTTGTATTGGTAACAGGTCGACGCAGTGGTGAGCGTTTGTGCCTCGCAGTGTTAAGGTCCTGAGTTAAATTCCCGGGCAGGGCATCTGCTACCCACCTCCAAAGACACGCACCTGGGGAATGGCTGTTTGGCAGCACTAAAATAGGCACTGATTATTTTTACGGTGAATTCCTGGCAACCACAACTGCCAGTATTTTACCATAAATTCTGTAAGTTTTATTGTAATCCGGTTAATAATGTATCCGTTTTTTTAAATATTAATTTACCGTAAGCAAAAACAGTTATCAACTGTAAAATTAACGGATTCAACATCAACATACTGTAATGTCGTATACATTGTGACTGTATTTTTTTATGGTGATTTCCAGGCAACCACAGCTGCCGGTATTGTACCGTAAATTGTGCTTAATTTTTACACGAGTCATGTTCAAAGTTTTTTGCAACCGATTCCGGAACCAATTATCTATGAGTGAGATCGGCCAATGTAACCACAAGCATTAACTGTACATTTTTCAATGTGGTAAATGATACTATTGACTATGTGATCTGAAAAAATAACCATAAAATGACCTTAGTTTAGACTACAGCTGCCATTATTGATAAATCTTTAAATGCATTTTTGAATAGTCGACTAATTAATTTAAAAGATATGTTATTTAATAATTGATAATGATTTTTACTGAAAGTAGGCTGGTATAAGTTGTTTATCATAGATTTATTTCCAAACAAGTTTGAGGTTACTTCTTTGGCTGCTACTAGAAGCAGGCGATACTACTAATTTGTGTATTGATCCAATACTACTGTATGTAGGTACTCGTGGTACATTCTTTGGTCTGGAGCCCAGGAAGCAGAGCCAGGAAGGCAATGTACAGGCAAGAAGTCAGCTTAATGAGGTAAAACTAGTGACGCATGTAAGTGCACAAAGACAAACACTTGTTGAAGTACAAAGCACAAAGAACCAGCACTAGCAAGGAACAACAGATGAAACTAAATGGGCCGAATTAACTAACGGGAAACAGGTGGGCTGGCAGGAAACAGAACAGAAAGTGAAGGTGCAGCACAACATGGAATAGGAGCACCAGGACAAAAAAATCATACAAAACACAGGAAAATAGTAAACAAAGTCAAAAGGGTCATGTGAAATAACCATACCAATACTGGTGCGACATACTTTTTACTTTATAATATTCAAGATCGGGGAATGATTTTGCTTTTCAAATATGAATCAAAATTATAATTAGGGGGGAAAAAACCCACTGGAGGACAGTGTAACAATTTCAACGCAATATGTTATTACAAACAATACTTGGAGCTAAAAAAGGTCAGTAGCACACAGCAACTAAACAAAAGCAAAAACTACCACTTGTTTAAACCGCCAGCGTCCAAAATCAGGCCCGCAGGATGTCCCAAGTATAAAAAAAAACAAAACATGATTTTTTTCTGTCTTTTCTTATTCACTTTGTACCGCTTGCTACTCACGGTGTCTCCTAGCCGCTCAGGCAAATCATATAGTGCCAAAAATGCATTTTCTCATCGATAACGTGACATCATCGCGCGCGCGGAAAGTGCGCTATATATATATATATATATATATATATATATATATATATATATATATATATGTGTATATCTAATATATATATGAAATATATATATATATATATATATATATATATATATATATATATATATATATATATATATATATATATATATATATATATATATGTATGTATGTATATATATGTACATGTATATATATATATATATATATACATATATATATATATATATATATATATATATATATATATATATATATATATATATATATATATATATATATATATATATATATATATATATATATATATATATATATATATATATATATATACACACAGCCCGGCTCCCAGCCAAATTGTTTTAACCCAATGCGGCCCCCGAGTCAAAAAGTTTGGGGACCCCTGGTTTAAATCCTTTGGTTTTTGCCCTCAAAGTCCTCCTGTGTCCAGAGATGTATTCTTGGAATGTGCAAACACTAACAAAAAACGACAAAAAAGCGATCTAATCACTCTAGTATCAATCATATACTGATACTACCCTTGGTATCGACACTACCGATATGTGCCCTCCCGCTATACATGTTACACTATCCACTCTCTAGATTCTTATTCATCTACTTGTTAATTTGCGGTTAATAGCAGCTTTTTTTCTGCTGTAACGCGCTTCAATGTACACTTTTATAGTACCAGTGAAGTGGAAAAACAAACTTTATATGCTTAATTGTGTCACATTATATCGTTAAACCATATGTCAGGTTCAAACACTGATGACATCTATTATACAGACAAGAAGCAAGGAATCATGCAGAGACAGAGTTAAATTTGGCTCAATGAGGAGAGACGTTTGGGCTGAACTCTAGTTACAGATCCAAACTACGCTCTAAAGTCCAGCCTACGTGCTTCCTCTATTTATTTGGGAGGTCCCTGGTTACATCACTGAAGCTGCCGCTGAAGGAAGGGGTTAATCTCAGCAGCTACATTTAGACACAATATATGACTATGCAAATGTGTTGACACTCGTGATATCGCCCTGTCTCTGCTCTGTCTGCGTCACGGCACTCGATGTTCCCTTGGCAGTCAGCAGGCCGATTCAGGGTCTGAAAACACTGATACGAGACGATGTCCCTTTGCACAGATAGAAAAAGTACAACTTCAGCACAATTGATAATAACTATAGCAACGGCCCTTAAGCATAAGATTTGTGTGATAATACACTACCGTTCAAAAGTTTGGGGTCACATTGAAATGTCCTTATTTTTGAAGGGAAATCACTGTACTTTTCAATGAAGATAACTTTAAACTAGTCTTAACTTTAAAGAAATACACTCTATACATTGCTAATGTGGTAAATGACTATTCTAGCTGCAAATGTCTGGTTTTTGGTGCAATATCTACATAGGTGTATAAAGGCCCATTTCCAGCAACTATCACTCCAGTGTTCTAATGGTACAATGTGTTTGCTCATTGGCTCAGAAGGCTAATTGATGATTAGAAAACCCTTGTGCAATCATGTTCACACATCTGAAAACAGTTTAGCTCGTTACAGAAGCTACAAAACTGACCTTCCTTTGAGCAGATTGAGTTTCTGGAGCATCACATTTGTAGGGTCAATTAAACGCTCAAAATGGCCAGCAAAAGAGAACTTTCATCTGAAACTCGACAGTCTATTCTTGTTCTTAAAAATGAAGGCTATTCCACAAAATTGTTTGGGTGACCCCAAACTTTTGAACGGTAGTGTATATATATATTATAAACATATAAACATATATATATATATATATATATATATATATATATATATATATATATATATATATATATATATATATATATATATATATATATATATATATATATCTATATATACTGTATATATATATATTCATACACATATATACACATATATCTATATCTATGTATATGCAATATATATATATATATATTTTATATATGCAATTTATTTTCACCGTATAAGCTCTTTTACCTTAACCGCTCTACTATCTGTGGTCAAACTGTTTTAAAGTTTTGTGCAAATTAATGACATGCTTTCAAGTAAAACGTTTGAAAACGTTCCTGGATGACATTCTGAAAGTAAAATTGGATTTGTGTACAACTATTGGGATTTTTTCATAAGCAAATTTTAATCATGCAAGCGAGTAATCCCCAATTATCTCATTATATCTCAAAATTTCTCGCGAATCTCCGTGAAATTGACACTAATTTGATCATATCTACAAACCCCGTTTCCATATGAGTTGGGAAATTGTGTTAGATGTAAATATAAACGGAATACAATGATTTGCAAATCATTGTATTCCGTTTATATTTACGTCTAACACAATTTCCCAACTCATATGGAAACGGGGTTTGTATTTCTTAGCAAATCTTGGAAGTATTTTGGTGTCATACATCAGATATAGAGGCAACTTGTTTTTCCACTCAACTGGTACTTTAAACCTTTATTTTTTTGTGTTGTTTGAAGATAGCATAGCGATTAGCATGCCTTCCGGTCTACCCCTGCTTTGTCTTATACTCGGTGTGTAACATCAGCGTCATCCTACAGGCCTTCAGTGATATTGATACATCTTTGAAATCTTTTTTTTTTTTTTGACACAATAAGGAAGATGGTTATTAACTTAGGGGAGTGGTTCCCTCACTGTGCAGGCGTTCCTAAACCAAACATGCAAAATGGCTAACAATGCCCGAAATAATATATCTGTGAGTACTAGCAACATATGCTTTTGTAAGGTTAGCAAACACAAAAAATATTTTTTTACTCAATATGACAGTAATGTTCTTGGAATCCTGAGATAATGCGAAAAAAGCAATAAAAATGTATTCAAACATTGGCCGATCACATAATTGTTTACAGAAATCGGACAATATTGGATGCCATTGAAGCGAGAACCACCACTAACTCTTTGGGCCAGATTTGCCTTTGGGGCCTCCATTTATACACATAAAGGCGGTCTAGCACATGGTGCTATTGAAGCATATATTTTATACTTTAATTAGTTGTCTTAGAAACTAAATATATAAATATTATATTTGTTTGAGTAACTTCAAGTTTTCTTCCCAAGCTCATCGTTTTATATATTGTAATGTTCCTACAATAAAACTTTCTTGTTATGTGTAAATCCAGACTGGTAATGTAGAAACACAGCAAAAAGATAAGCGGCGGGCGTTGCATGAGGCATCTGAGTGTCCTATTACGCACGGTGCGTCGCTTTTGTTTACAAAAAACCTTTGCGTTGTTTGGATTTTGTCGACTCGGCGGTGCATTATCATACCTGGTTGATAAGATATCAGCATGCCTTGCTGTGTTTGGATGCAAGTCAACTTGTGTCATAATGACACACAAATGGAGTATATTTCCTTAGATGTTACAAGACTGTAATGTTATTTGATTCAAATAGTTCTTTACCAAGTGATTGACACCACAATTGTGTCTTTTGCACATACAATAGATTATGACTCTATGAGAGTGCATTAATGCTCATCCTAAATAAGCCTATTGATTATGTGCTGCCATCTTGTGGCAAACAAGGAAGATAACCACTTTTATTTTTTAATTATTTTTATTTTTTTCTAGTGGACTTTTGTTGCTGTCTCCAGTTTGGAATACTCCCTAACTCAGGGGTCGGCGACCCAAAACGTTGAAAGAGCCATATTGCACCAAAAACACAAAAAATAAATCTGCCTGGAGCCGCAAAATATGAAAAGCTGTATATAAGTCTTAGAATGAAGGCAACACATGATGTAAGTGTCTATATTAGTTATATTAGCCTACTATCAAAATGACTTTAAAAGTCTTATATAAGTTTTACAATAAAGGCAACACTTGATGTAAGTGTCTATATCAGCTATATTAGCCTACTAACAAAATTACTTATAAGTCTTATAATGAAGACAACACATGACGTAAGTGTCTATATTAGCTATAATAGCCTACTATCAATATGACTATGTGTCGCAGGCTGAAGCAAATCTTCGTTGACAGAAATTGTGAAATGTAATATTTATTCTACACATTTTTACAACATTAGAAACCATTATTAAAATCAGAGGCTACTCGGAGGGTGGGATAACTCCTGGAAATGACTGGCTTTTAATGGCCAAAGGTATAGAAGTGCGTGTCCAAGTTAAAGGAAACGGCAGGCCGTCTTTTTTAAATAGATTTATTACAATCTTTGGCAAGCTAGGTAATGTTTGCTGTGGTCTGGAACAACATGGCACACAAACAACTATGAGAAATGCAGCCAATATTACATACAGATAATGTGTCATGAGACATGCAAAACTAAATTCCATGAAAGGGGATAAAAGTAAAGGATATTAAATGAGCTCAAATATACCTACAAATGAGGCATAATGATGCACTATGTACATACAGCTAGCCTAAATAGCATGTTAGCCTTGATTAACTTGCAGTCATGCACTGACCAAATATGCCTGATTAGCACTCCAACAAGTTAATAATATCAACAAAGCGCACCCTTGTGCATTCACGCACAGCATAAAATGGTTGGTGGACAGAATGAGACAAAGAAGGAGTGGAAGAGTTTACATGTAAACAAACTGTTGCGTCACAGTGCACACTATGGTGAGTTCAAGAACCGCCGAAATTAGTAGGACAAAACGCTGTTCGCCAGATACTCTCATCAGTGAAGCATACACTAAACAGTGGGCTTTCTAACAATTAGAAGGTTTGTGTCATTTTGTCCTCAAACAAAAAACATACTAAACCAGAAAAAAAATGTCCCCTCATCTTTTTCCATTTTCAATCATTTTTTAAAAATGTTCTAGGGAACCACTAGGGCGGCACTAAAGAGCTGCATGCGGCTCGAGAGCCGCAGGTTGCTGACCCCTGCCCTAACCCAATCTCATTGTATTAATATGTAACTGAGTAATATTTTTTTTTACTGCAAAATTTAGAAGCCGGAAGCGCTAATTTACTTATTGTGGTGTTTTTTTTGCCTTTGTTTCTCATGTGTTAATTCAAATGCCTAACTTACAATGTAATTTATGTTATTTAAAAATGCTTTTTGGATTTTTAAAGCTACTTTAAGGTATAAGAGGTATAAGTAAAGTTTTGATGACAGTAGATTAGAAAATACTGTGTAAATATATTTTTCTATCTTTTGGTGACGTGCAATATGGGTGTTAAGACCGTGACTGCGTGGGTTCCCTCCGGGTACTCCGTCTTCCTCCCACCTCCAAAGACATTCACCTGGGGAAAGGTTGATTGGTAACACTAAATTGGCTCTAGTGTGTGAATGTGAGTGTGAATGTTGTCTGTCTGTCTGTGTTGGCCCTGTGATGAGGTGGCGACTTGTCCGGGGTGTACCCCGCCGACCGCCCGAATGCAACTATGATAGGCTCCAGCATCCCCCGCGACCCCGAACGGGACAAGCGGTAGAAAATGGATGGATGGATGGAAGATTGTGTTTTAGTTTTATTATATTTATCTTTACATAGTGCAATTGATTAGTGCACAATATGTGTCATTTATTATTTATTACTAATTTTTAATAACGTTGTTACTTTTGTCACTGTATGTAAAAATCTGCACTGTAACCACATAATTTCCCCATTGCGGGATAAATAAAAGTCCATCCTATCCTGCCCTATCACACACTAAAATGGCCCTAGTATGTGAGTGTGACTGTTGTCTGTCTATCTGTGTTGGCCCTGCGATGAGGTGGCTACTTGTCCGGGGTGTACCCCGCCTTCCGCCCGATTGTAGGTGAGATGGGCTCCAGCGCCCCCCGCGACCCCGAAGGGAATAAGCGGTAGAGAATGGATGGATGGGTGGATATATATATGAACTGTTTCAAAGTTTTAAAGACATAAACTTTGAAACAGTTTTATCTAAAGTTATTTCAGGTTGTATTTTTTGAGTGAAATTTGCCAGTGAGCACACCAGTCGGAGAGTCCTAATTAATTTTGGTACTGACGTATGCACTGATCTGATCACTGACAGACAAGCAGAAGTAAAGGGATGGATATATAATATTATAGTATTATGATATTATATATACAATAATATTTACTGTAAAGCTAGTTTATATTGTAATATTTAATAATATAATCATCAATCCAATAAATTATTGAATTAACATAAAATACATTTTTATTAAATGGATGGATGGATGGATATAATACAATTAAATTAAATATATAAAAGTTTGCTCGTTAAAGACCTTGTATAAAATAACATTCATTTACAAAGAATTGGGTACTTTTCCGTTTTCATTTAATAACAAAACACATTAATATATTGTATATTTTAATAAAGAGCTTAAATAATATAAAATGTTTTTTGTCTCTTTTCTTTACATGATTTTATACTATATCAACGTCTAACTGTATTCACAATCCTAATCGAGTTTTTATATTTATATTGTTAGTTTTTTTAAATAAATAAAAAAGTAGCACTAACCGGAAGTCAGCGAGCGGCCATGTTAACAGCTTTGGATCGCACTGTTCTCTAAATGGCCACATAGTGGCGCTGTACTACTGTAAAATACAGAGTAATGGATAGAGAGAGTATGGCCAACTCGGTTTCCTCAATGATTGGTCACTCACGTGACTACAGGGCGCCATGGCTGCTACCAACTTTGAGCTGATGCTGTATTCTGCGTTTTGTTCAGGAGAGAACACACAGAAGCTAACACAAATGATAACAGAAGAAATTAACTCATTTAAGAGATGGTTTGACAAAAACAGACTATCTTTGAATCTCAGTATAACTTAAATAATGCTAGTCGGTAACAGTAGAAGAGAAAGTCAAACACAAATACAAATAGACGGACATTGAAAGAGTAAAATAAACCAAAATGTGGGTGTAATTATAGATGATAGAGTTAACTGAAAATGTAGCTAAAAATATACAACATTAATTGTCAAGAAATATGTCAGTAATGACTAAAGCAAAATATGTTCTGGACCCAAATTCACTTATTATTCTCCACTGCTCGCCAGTGTTACCATATCTGAGTATTGTGCAGAAATATGGGGAAATAACTACAAAAGCACACTTATTCACTTAGCAAATATTTTTAACCCAAATAGGTGAAATTAGATCATCTTCCACGGCACACCAGACTGTATCTCACGGTACACTAGTGTGCCGCGGCACAGTGGTTGAAAAACACTGCTTTAATCAGATTCAGAATCAGAATAGTTTTTTATTGCCATTGCCATTTATTGCCATATTAGTTGACCATACTTCATGACTGTAATAAAATAATCACTAATCTTGAACCTTTAGAAAAAAATGAGATAATGATTATTTATGTATTTAATATTTGTTTACTTACTGATTGTACATGTATTTATTTATTCGCTGTTACCTTACAAACTGAAAACAAAGGAATGGGATAAAACTGCTCTGATCGGTAGGTTGTGAGTTCAAACCCCGGCCGAGTCATACCAAACGCTATAAAAATGGGACCCATTACCTCCCTGCTTTGCACTCAGCATCAAGCGTTGGAATTGGGGGTTAAATCACCAAAAAAATGATTCCCGGGCGCGGCATCACTGCTGCCCACTGCTCCCCTCACCTCCCAGGGGGTGAACAAGGGTGATGGGTCAAATGCAGAGAATAATTTCACCACACCTAGTGTGTGTGTGTGACAATCATTGGTACTTTAACTTTAATATGAAAAGGGGTAGGACTTAATAAGCTCTGCTTCTTCCTACTGTGAAGCGCTCTCGAAAAGCGCTATATATCCATCCATCCATCTATTTTCTACCGCTTGTCCCTTTTGGGGTCGCGGGGGGTGCTGGAGCCTATCTCAGCTGCACATAGGCGGAAGGCGGTGTACACCCTGGACAAGTCGCCACCTCATCGCAGGGCCAACACAGATAGACAGACAACATTCACACTCACATTCACACACTAGGGCCAATTTAGTGTTGCCAATCAACCTATCCCCAGGTGCATGTTTTTGGAGGTGGGAGGAAGCCGGAGTACCCGGAGGGAACCCACTAGGGCTGTGAAACTTTGTGTATCACACGATTCGATTCGATTTAAAATCAATTTTTTTTTTTTTCAATTCAACACGATTCTCGATTCAAAAACGATTTTTTTTCCCGATTCAAAAGGATTCTGTATTCATTCAATACATAGGATTTCAGCAGGATCTACCCCAGTCTGCTGACATGCAAGCAGAGTAGTAGATTTTGGTAAAAAGCTTTTATAATTGTAAAGGACAATGTTTTATCAACTGATTGCAATAATGTAAATTTGTTTTAACTATTAAATGAACCAAAAATATGACTTATTTTATCTTTGTGAAAATATTGGACACAGTGTGTTGTCAAGCTTATGAGATGCGATGCAAGTGTAAGCCACTGTGACACTATTTTTTTTTTTTTTTATAAATGTCTAATGATACAGTCAATGAGGGATTTTTAATCACTGCTATGTTGAAATTGTAACTAATATTGATACTGTTGTTGATAATATTCATTTTTGTTTCACTACTTTTGGATTGTTCTGTGTCGTGTTTGTGTCTCCTCTCAATTGCTCTGTTTATTGCAGTTCTGAGTGTTGCTGGGTCGGGTTTGGTTTTGGAATTGGATTGCATTGTTATGGTATTGCTGTGTATTGTTTTGTTGGATTGATTAATTAAATAAAAATAAAAAAATAATAATAATAATAAATAAATAATAAATAAATCGATTCTTTAAAAATGAGAATTGATTCTGACGCCTACCCACTTCTCTAAAGTGGGCTGGCTCAAGGTGGAGGACAGAGTTAAACAACTTGCACTGAGCCTAGTCTATAAAATCCACTACACCTCCCTGATACCGAAGTACATGTCAAACTACTTCCTTAACGTAAATGACCGCCATAACCACAACACCAGGGGGAGCTCCACTAACCACGTTAAACCCAGATTCCGAACTAACAAAGGTCTTAACTCATTCTCTTTCTATATGCCACATCAATGTGGAATGCGCTCCCAACAGGTATAAAAGAAAGGGCATCTCTATCCTCCTTCAAAACCGCAATAAAAGTTCACCTCCAGGCAGCTACAACCCTAAACTAACACCCTCCCCGGATTGCTAATAATCAAATGTAAACAATCAAATGCAGATACTTTTTCTTATGCCTAGCTTCTGATCTCTCTCTCTCTCTCTCTCTCTCTCTCTCTCTCTCTCTCTCTCTCTCTCTCTCTCTCTCTCTCTCTCTCTCTCTCTTCTCTCTCTGTCCACTACTTGATGTCCACATCCCCCCCCACCCCCTGATTGTAAATAATGTAAATAATTCAATGTGATTATCTTGTGTGATGACTGTATTATGATGATAGTATATATGATAGTATATATCTGTATCATGAATCAATTTAAGTGGACCCCGACTTAAACAAGTTGAAAAACTTATTCGGGTGTTACCATTTAGTGGTCAATTGTACGGAATATGTACTTCACTGTGCAACCTACTAATAAAAGTCTCAATCAATCTGAATCGCACAACGTGAGAATCGCGATTCGAATTTGAATTGATTTTTTCCCACACCCCTAGAACCCGTACGCAGTCACGGGGAGAACATGCAAACTCCACACAGAAAGATCTCGAGCCCGGGATTGAATCCAGGACCTTCGTATTGTGAGGCAGACGCACTACCCCCTGTTCCACCGTGCTGCCCAAGCGCTTAATCTAATCCAGGGGTCACCAACCTTTTTGAAACCAAGGGCTACTTCTTGGGTACTGATTAATGCGAAGGGCTACCAGTTTGACACACACTTAAATAAATTGCCAGAAGTAGCCAATTTGCTCAATTTACCTTTAACTCTGTTATTATTAATAATTAATGATATTTATCTTTGTGGAAACACTCATCATCTTAATGATTTCTCACAATAAATATATATAGAAACAGATAAATATCAATATGCAACACTTTATTTTTATATTTTCTCTAAGTGCACATTTTTCAAATTGAACATTTTCAAATGATCACTTCTAAGACAGTCTTGTGAAATCACAATATCCCATTTTAACTAGCTAGCCACTAACATTTTTTAACAAATCATGAATTACTTTGCACCATGTTTGTACAAATAATAACTCATGTAAAATACAAAAGTAAACTCTCAAATTTTTAAATCATGTCACACTTTGAACTGGACACCAAATCTGTTATCTGTTTCTTTGTCAGTTAGTGGGAAGCCTGGCATTGCATGCTGTTAACTAGTGTGTTGTACTCTGGTGTGTAACTTGACACTGCAACTCTGAGTGAGTCTTGCAGATGTGCATCAGTGAGGCGTGTTCTGTGTTTGTTCTTGATGAAGTTCATGTCAGAAAAGGCTGATTCACAAAGATAAGATTTTTCCTCATTGTTTGCGGAACCTTCTTAATCTTTTGGACATATTTTCACAGCAATCTGGCCTTATGCTTAATTATGATAAATGTAAAATGTTAAGGATCGGAAATCTAAAGGGAACGTCCTTTCGAATGGAATGCAAAGTGCCTGTTTTGTGGACAGATGGACCAGTTAACATACTTGGTGTTGTTGTCCCAGAAAATCTGGAAGATCTAGGCTCAGTAAATTATGATAATCGACTAAGAAAGCTGGACAAAATTATGCAATTATGGAAAGGGAAATCCCTAACCTTGTATGGTAAATTGTCTATTGCCAACTCGTTAATTATTCCTCAATTTATTTATTTGTTTTTGTCATTACCAGCTCCATCACAAAACTTTTTTAAGATTTATGAGCGGAGGGTCTTCGATTTTGTCTGGAACGGCAAACCAGAAACGATTAAAAGAAAGGTTTTGTACAAAGAGTATGAATATGGGGGCCTGAAACTTCTCAACCTTGAAGCTATGTGTCTGTCTTTAAAAGCATCAATTGTTCCAAAGATGTATTTAAACATTGAGTGGTACACAAATGTCCTGTTGGACAAAAAACATGTACTGTATCAAAAGAAATTGTATCCTTTTTTACAAGTGATCCCCTCCCAGAGAGTCTGCTGGGAAACATGGCGGGGTTCATAAAGGAAACAATCCACTCATAGTGGTGTTTTCAATTTTATGTGCCAGAAAAAAGAGACGATATTTTGCAGCATTTAATATGGATGAACTCTAATATTGTAATAGATGGAAAGCCTTTCTTTTGGAAAAATATGTTTGAAAGAGGAATCATTTTTGTCAATGATATTATCAATGAGAATGGTAAAATTATGAAGTATGATGAATTTAGAGCTATGTATGGTGATGCTTGCTCAAGCTTTTCATTTTATCAACTAACTGGAGTAATTGGGAAAAGATGGAAACAAATAATTAATTATGGAACTACTAAATTATTAGTTTGTAAACCTCTAATAAGAAATTCTAGTTGGCAAAAAGGAACTAAAATAAATAGAAAAATATATATTTTTTATTTAATAAAGACATCTTTGAAGGCTGCCTCATACAACACAAATGGAAAATGGGAGGACCTTTTTGACTGCCCGTTGCCATGGGATGCCATATTCAAACTAATCTATAAAACCACTATCGATGTGCAAAATCGTTATTTTCAAATTAAAATTATTTATAACTTCTTACCCACAGGGAAAATGTTAAAATTATGGAATATGTCAGAGTCAGATGATTGCCGATTTTGTTGTCAGGAGCCTGAATCCACCCTGCATTTGTTTTGGTATTGTCATATTGTGTCTTTGTTTTGGGTGGAAGTTGAAAAAATGTGTTTAAGGATTGGTTTGTTTATGAAGCTTAATGTGGTTTCTGTTATTTTAGGAGAGTTCATTGACAATCATGATTTAGTCAATTTAATTATAGTACTCGGTAAAATGTTTATTTTTAAGGCCAAAAACAGATATTCACTTAGTATTACTTTCTTTAAAACATTTATTCAGTATTTTCTAACTTTAGAAAGTTACATGGTTGAAAACGATAATGATGCCAAAAAACATTAAAAAAAAGATGAGAAGTCCTCAAAGGCTTATTTTGAAAGTATAATTATGTTTATAGATTATATGATATCTGTTGTTGTGTTCCCTAATTTGAGTGACCTGGACATAATCTGGACTGTACATAAATGCTTATTTTGAAAATGTAATTTTGTTTATAAATTATATGCAATCTGTTGTGTTCCCTAATTTTTTTCTGTGTACATGAATGAAGGTGTGTGTTGCTGAGTCCGACTTGGACATTATCTGGACTGGGCCTGGTTTAAAAAACCCTTTAAACAAATCTAATTTCATTGACAACCTGGTCTGTTGAAGATAAGGCCCTTTTTTTAAAAATAAAATAAAATAAGATAAATAAATTAAAAACATTTTCTTGGATAAAAAAGAAAGTAAAACAATATAAAAATAATTACATAAAAAATATTAATTAATGAAAATGTTAGTGGACCAGCAGCCTATACAATCATGTGTGCTTCAGGGACTGTGTCCCTTGCAGATGTGTTGTCTATGTTGTGGGAACCAGAATATTGGTAGCAGAAAGAAATAACCCCTTTTGTGTGAGTGGGTGTGCATGGGGGAGGTTGTTTGGGTTGATGCACTGATTGAAAGTGTATCTTGTGTTTTTTCTATGTAGATTTAATTTAAAAAAAATAAATAAATTAAAAAAAAAAAAATTTTTTTTTTTTTAGAACAGGCCCGCGGGCGACTCATCTGGTCCTTACGGGCGACCTGGTGCCCGCGGGCACCGCGTTGGTGACCCCTGATCTAATCCATTATTATTATTATTATTACCGGCATTACTCCTTTTCGGACAGGCTTGTAATTGCACTGTAAGCATGTTCGAAATAAACAGAAACTGTGCAGCTGAGATAGGCTACAGCACCCCCCGCGACCCCGAAAGGGACAAGCGGTAGGAAATGGATGGATGGGTGAACTGAAATGAACTGAGCTATAAGTAGAAGAAAAAAATTCAATCCGGGCATTTGGCGTCATCCAGTCCATATCTTCCGGGTTCATTTGGCGCCATTCCTGGCTTAGAGGAAGACGCCATACCAGGGTTTGCCTCTCGCTCGGCGGTCCTCAAGTTTCACTTCGGTGGTGTGCTTTTGTGTTGTCGGGCAGAACGAGACACTATCAAGCCGGGGTGGCGCGGGTCCTCTCTCCTCGTACATAGACTTTATTGTTTTCCCCTCGTTTGTGCGTTTTAACCGTTCTCCCCGCACAACTATGTCGAGCGAGTCTGGATTCTCCAGCGAGGAGGTGCTGAACAGCCGCTTCCCGCTGCACCGGGCGTGCAGGGATGGAGACGTCGGCGCCTTGTGCTCCCTCCTTCAAAGCACCGTCAATCCAGCTGTCCTCACCGTGGAGGACACCTTCTACGGCTGGACGCCCATACATTGGGCGGCGCATTTCGGAAAGGTAGTGTAATCCATAAAGACCCATTTTCATTCACGTTATTTTTTATTTTTTATTTTTGGACGTGTCTCGGCCATTTCCTGATGTTCGCTTCCTCTACTGTTAGCTAATGAGCCGCCATAACAGTACGCAGACAATGGACTGCGAGCGTCGACGCCGGCTGGAACACACAATATATGAATAAACTTGATATACATTCAATAATGTTTGTTAAGTGTGAGACTGCACTGCACTGTGTGGCAAAGAAGAAAACAGTATATATGTCCGATGAGGCACAGCAGCTTGAGAAAAATGAGGAAAAACCTTTTTCCAAATCTGCCTAGCCTACTTTAGTTCTGCTTTAATGCAGATTGGGGGGCCACATGGAGAAAAATGTACTCCCAACTAGGCCGGACTGGTAAAATCACGGCTCGATAACTTAGAAATAAATTTAGTTTAGTCTTTGTTTGAAGGGACAATGCACAGAAACATTAAGCTCAAAGACAGATATGTTCTGTACCAGATCATAGCTAAATAGCGAATTTCCATCTGCAGTCCCTGGCTACCTAAATTAAAGGGATACAAAAAATCATGCAATAAAATCATACACAAGTATTAAGAAAAAAGTCATAAAATGCCCTTTCATGGACACATACTTAATATACAATATAATATAAAGACAACTTCAGATTGTTTTCTTTGTTTAAAAATAGAACAAGCACATTCTGAAAAATTACAAATTTTAATGTTGTTGTTGTTTTTTTTACATTTACATGTTGCGACTAATAGTGTTCTATCTTTATTTGTCGTTATTTATACTTTCTGAATACATTATGTGATGATGTTCATCAGTTTTTTTGATTGATTGAAACTTTTATTAGTAGATTGCACAGTACAGTACATATTCCGTACAATTGACCACTAAATGGTAACACCTGAATAAGTTTTTCAAAATGGTAAAACTCTGTTAATTTTCAATCTATCAAGATAAAAAACAATATCCTAGTGCACTAATATCATGTGGTTTATTTTTATTTTTTTTACATATGTAGCATAATCTACAAAGATACAAAGAATTGCTATTGTGACATCTAGCGGACACATTTAAAACAGCAGTTTCTTTCGTTCTAAAATTTCGGCTCATTTTTATACTTAGCAAACTCATCCCGCGGGCCGGATAAAATCTGTTCGCGGGCCTGATCCGGCCCTCGGGCCGTACATTTGACACCCCTGCTTTAAAGGCAAGATGGTCATCTTAGTTCCAATAGTAAGAGTAAACTCCCACACAATGAAAACATATTAGACCCAAATACTGCTGCTACTTTAAAAAAAAAAAACGCTAAACAAGTCAGTCTGCCTATTTAAATGTTGTTGATTTTAATCCAGCAGCACTGCAGTGGTTACTGCTCATGCCTCATAAGGAGAAGGTCTTGGGTTTGATTCCCGGGCTCAGTCTTTCTGTGTGGAGTTTGCATGTTCTCCCTGTGACTGTGTGGGTTCCCTCCAGGTACTCCTGCGATGAGGTGGTGACTTAGATGGTCAAGCGTTAGAAAATGCATGGATGGGGGATTTTAATTGTGTAAAGGCCAGTGTGTTTACATAACTAACTACCGGTACTATTTTTTTTATTTTTTTAAACCTAACTTTGAAATACACAAGAACACACAATTGCATATGATGATAATATATACGTATATATGAGGATGTTCACCTATTACTTTAGTTGCAAGGTACCCTCTCATAGATCAGTAAAAGTTCGGACATTTTGCTGCATGCTTTGAATAGGAAAATGTGTTGACGAATTAAAAAAAAGAAAATTAAAAGCCAGCAGTTCAAAATTTGTTAAAATGTTTTTTGTTTAACATTTTCGGCGACTTGTCCAGGGTGTACCCTGCCTTCCGCCCGATTGTAGCTGAGATAGGCTCCAGCGCCCCCCGCGACCCCAAAGGGACTAAGCGGTAGAAAATGGATGGATGGATGGATTTTTCTATGATCCATTGTGGCTTTTTTTAATGGTTCTGAATAGGACTTTTTGTTGATGCAAGGAACAAACGTTGGGTTTGTTGTTGTACATTTGCCATTTTACACTAAATTCAGGAACAGAGAGGACAATTCCAAAATGTTTTAAAATTGCACCTTTGTTTATTTAACAATTGTTTGAACTTTCCAAAAAAGACTGGACTGGCACAAAAAGTGCATACCAAAAGCAAACATAACCTAGGATGAAAAATCTAATACATTTTTTTACTGACCTGCTCGTAAATAATTAAATGAACTAATCATTATATTGTACATCAAACTTGTCTTTTTAGCTGGAGTGTGTGATGCGCCTGGTGCAGGTGGGCTGCGGGGTCAACACGGTGACTTCCAAGTTTGCACAGACTCCCACTCACATTTCGGCATTTGGAGGCCACCCCGAGTGCTTGTTATGGCTCCTTCAAGCTGGTGCAGACATTAATAGACAGGTACGTCACCACACAGAGAATGGAGAGTGACCACAATCATACAAATTGTTTCATACATTAATGGGAATGACCCAAGGTGATGTTATACCCCATGGGCTTATTTCATCCAAATGACCATTGACCAGGTGTTTGTTAGGAACAAGGTTTTATCAAAGGAAATTCCTTTAATTGTTCAAACTAATTGTTATATTAGAATGTATAAAGTGCTTAACAAATGTGTTGGGTCCATCATCCAATGTAAACCGATGATAAATGATAAACAGGCCGAAAACAGAAGCTATCGATGCCTCATTTCGGTGCCAATAATGTGCAGGTAACAAAATGTAGCGTCTCTCCAGTATCACACAGTCTGATGCTCTTTTTAAATGTTATTGCCGACCTTGACATGTTAACAACAGCCCTCTTAAGTCCTTCTATTGTGCTAATTATGTGTATAATGACAATAAAGGCTTTCTAGTCTATTCTAACACCGCTAGCAGCGCTAGCCAGTAGCCTCAACAACAACATAGCACTTCCTTGTAATGCACCGATGACAATTACGGCGTGCAAGGTTGCATTCACGAACCCCCAGATTTATGAGCATCAACAATACATAATGTTCTGTATTGCTGTAGTTATTATGACCATTTTTAATGGATTTTATATCTTATTTTTGAATGCACTTGGTTACCATGGAATTTATTATAATTGAAGTATTTCAATTACAAGTCGGTTCAGCTTAAATGACACGTTTCATAAAAATAAAATAAACATTGTTCTCGCCCAAAGTCAGCTAGGATAGGCTCCAGCTTACCCGCAACCCTATGGAGTTTAAGCTGTATAGCAGATGGATGGATATGAAGAAATGTTATATACCGTAATTTCCGGACTATAAGCCGCACCTGACTATAAGCCGCACCAGCTAAATTTAGGGGAAAATACAGATTGCTCCATATATAAGCCGCACCCGATTATAAACCGCAGGGTTTTGATGTGTAATTACCGTAGTATATAGGGGTTCCTGCTACCACGGAGGGGATTGTCGGGACAAAGATGACTGTTTGGGAACGCAAAGCGTCCCGTTTATTAACAATAAATCTTTCAATCATTCAAGTGAAGTGAAGTGAATTACATTTATATAGCGCTTTTTCTCAAGTGACTCAAAGTGCTTTTACATAGTGAAACCCAATATCTAAGTTACATTCAAACCAGTGTGGGTGGCACTGGGAGCAGGTGGGTAAAGTGTCTTGCCCAAGGACACAACGGCAGTGACTAGGATGGCGGAAGCGGGGATCGAACCTGCAACCCTCAAGTTGCTGGCACGGCCGCTCTACCAACCGAGCTATACCGCCCCAACCGAGCTATACCGCCCTTGGAGACCTGCTGCGGATATGGGTACGGCCTGGCGCGAGATTTACACCTTCTCCCCCGGATTTTCAAGGGGGAGAAGGACGCAGAAGAGACGAACACCTGGACTTTATCCAGTCCTACTCTTCAACTCCTTGTAGCTTGGCAACCAAGGTGGTTTTCCCCGAGCCACGGGGAACCTTACCTGGCCCGGACACGGAAAGGATTGACAGATTGATGGCTTTTTCTCCTCCTTCTAAATTTACAACACTTAACACAACCAAGCAAGTGACTTTTCTTCTTATCATCATCATCAATATTTCAGTAAATAATAAAAAAAGTGTGTTCCAGAAAGAAAAAGCTTTGTACCTGGTATTAATTATTGCATATGATATATTCAACAATCGTTTGCATAAATGGTTTGACAGGACTTTTTAGGCGACTTTTAAGTTTCCCTTCTGACCTTTTTCTTGACGGAGGCCTCTGCCAACTGCGTAAGTGAGGGATTCAATCAAACTTTCACATCTTTGACATGGCGAACAGCATTCGTGCAGAGTACAAATAATACAACGGTGCAAAGTAATACAAAGTGCTCGCCTGTACGTTATCAAAATAACCAGCCTACCGGTATATGAAAAGTCAGTCTTTAATCATTGTGTCATCGTTTTCCTCCTGCGTACTAAAACCACCGAAATCCTCCTCGTCGGTGTCGGAGAAGAACAGGCCGTATATAAGCCGCACCGTTGTATAAGCCGCAGGGACCAGAACGAGGGGAAAAAGTAGCGGCTTATAGTCCGGAAATTACGGTAAATAAAAAATTGCATGTTTTTCTTATAAGTAGCATTTCGGGCCCTGTTTAAGCACCAGCAACATATTTTAAGTACCGATTTGGTACTAGTATTGGTCAAATTCTAAACAAAAACCATCCCTACTCAACGTTCTCATATATCTTCGAAATGTTTTTATATGCCTGCTGTTTTGGTAAGGAACCGTCTTTTTAATGTGTGATTGGACAATAGTCTATCTACGAGCTGATGTAATTGCAGTTGACGCATGTTTATAAAAATGACTTGACTTGTTAAGTGGCATTTAATCTGTGGTATGTATCTATTATTTCTGTAGCGAACATACAGTAGCGTGAGCGAAATGAGCAGAGTGTTGCGACAGCTTAAGCTCAGACTGATCCCATCAAGGGGGATCATCTGACCATAAACCCCCACAGGTTATTATTGCCCCTTGATAGTTGTATTTCTATTTAAACTTCTCTGAAAAGTGAGTCGTGCTCGCACTACTGTGTGCTTACCGCCCTGCAGTATTTTACATGAACATCCTCAGGCACTAGGATTATAGTGTATGCTCCGCTACACTACTTAGAGAAATTAGATTAGTAGGTCACCATGACATAACATGCTGTCGTCACCATGACACTCAATAACACAGAGTGCAGACATTTTCTTTTTAATAACTGGCCTTTCTCTACATGTATGCTAAACAAGCCATCTTAAACATGAACATTGGTTTCATTTCCTGTCTGCTGAACAGTTGAACCAGACTGCCTCGCCTGGTATTTGAACATGAGTCATACTGGGTGTGTGTGTTTTTCCCCCTTTCCACTCTGTTGCGTTTTTTATAATAATGTACAACTGTGTGTATGTGTACGCGTGTATGTGTGGGTGGTGCTGAAGTCTGGGTGAAAAGTTCAACACATTGCCTGCAGACTTTCACCCTCTTTGCATTAGTTACTACATGACTCTCATCATGCTGGAAATGTAAAAAAAAAACATAATGCAGAGAGGTTGTTATTATTTATGTCATATTGCAATGTTTTTGTCAGGCGCAAGGCAAAGTATTGCATAATAAACACAACCAAAACAAGGTTTTGGGCAACGGAAATCTTATGTTTTCACTGCCAACAAGGGCTGCACGATTTTGAGAAAAAAAACTAATTGTGATTTTTTTTTTTCTCTCAAATTGCAATTGCGACTCTATTTGTGATTTTATATTTTATACACTAAAATTGCAAAAATAATGAGTGAAGGAATATATGTTACTTTTAGACTGTCAATCAACATGTTATTGTCTCAATGTGCCACACATTAGAACAATATGCAATAATTTCAAAAAATATTTGGCTTTATGCAGACAGACTCAGAGCTTTTGTCAACATCAAGCTCTTTAACTGAATAAATATTCAATTAAAACTATACAGTGATTATAATGTAATGTAATAATGCAAGTAACCATTTAAAAAGATATAAACTTGTATTTCTCATTACTGTAGAATTGTTTACCATTGTACTGTCTTTATCCTAAATGAATAAACAAAAAATGGACACATTTCTGTGTGCAAAAATTTAACCTAAACAGATATTGAACATCTTAAAGTGCATTTGGTTTCCCAGATGGAAAAATGAGGTCAGACGTTGTCTTTTTGTTTGCTATCATGTGATCGCGACGGCATATTTGCTCATTTGTCCATGTAGATGGGCTCATATCGCCCGTCCAATTTAAAGCTGAAATATTCTCTCAGCGGGACATTTAGCTTTATTATCTTTTTCTTCCTAATTTGTGTTAGTTAACAGCACATCTCACCGGCAAGTTGCGAGACTCTCTGTACTGTGTGTGTGTGTCTGCTACGGCGCCCCACTTTCGTCTCCGCCGAGACAAAGATTGTTAATGACTGAACAGAGGGGTCACTCTTCACTGTCCAATAAATGCGCTCAGGTGCTGAGAGCAATGCACAAAATAAGACGTCTGTCTTCCTGTTTCAAGCGAGGAACAAACAAACGCAAGGCTAAACAATTCTGATTGGCCAACGTGTCTGTCACTCAAATGCCGGTCAGCAGCGGACAAAAAAAACAAAACCTCAGCCTCTTGCAGTTATTAACCGCACTAATTAGAATCTCGATGTCAATTCGATTTCAATTAATCGTGCAACCCTACTGCCAACACTGGATCTGCACAATTTTTGGGAACAACCTAATTGCGATTTTTTTCTCTCTAATTGCGATTCGATTCGCAATTTTTATATTTTATACATGCATAAAACTGTGAAAATACTGAGTGAAGGAAGACATGTTACTTTTAGGTGGTCAATCAACATATTCTTTGTCTAAAGGTGCCAGGCTTTAGGACATTATGGAATAATCTGCTTTCAAAAATGTTTGGCTTCACAGACTCAGAGCTTTTGTCTACATCCTGCTTTTAATCTAAGGAAATAACTGATAAAAGCTATACATTGATCATAACATAGTGTAATCATAATATATGATATTAATTCAAGTAGCTATATAAAAGGATATTTCTCAAGTAAATACCTTTTGGTTATCTTAAATAAACATAAAAATAAAATGGACTCTCATCTCTGTACACAAACATTTAACTTGAATAAATAATGAAGATCTTAAAGTGCATTTTTTCCCAAGTTGGAAAAACAAGGTCAGGTTGTTTTCTAGTTGCCATCATTGCATTCTTGCTCATTCGTCCGTGCTGATGGGCTCATACTGCCCATCCGAATTGAAGCTGAAATATTCCCACTACGGGAGATTTGGCTTTGTAATCATATTGTTTCCTTTTCATTTTTGTTACTTTGCGGAACTTCTCACTAGCGAGTTGTGTGTAGGGAGGCGAATCCTGTATGTGTAAGCTGGCAGTCCTGCTCTTCGCTCACAGAGACAAAGATTGTGAATGAATGTAAACAGGGCTTACTGCGTTCAGTTAATTATACTGTTAAATATATTCGCTCAGGTGCTGAGAGCGATGCACTGAGTGAGACCTCTTTCTCATAGCAACAGACAGCAATTTATCGATGCCAGCAAAGTAGTTCAACTCATCGTTGACTTATTGACTATTGGCCCAGGCGTAGTCACCATCAAAACATTTTCTGAGGTGCAAGTGGTGTTATTAGCGTACTCACTGCCTCCACTGCACAGCACACAAACATGCTGTTTAATTAAACATTTTTAATTGGTCAGAAGGCAAAGGACGCAAGGCTCAACAATTCTGATTGGCGGACATGTCTGTCACTCAAATGCCGGTGACGGCGGAGGACAAAAAATCCTCTGCCTCTTGCGGTTTGGTTATTGCACTAATTAAAACCTAAATGTTGGTTCGATTAATCGTGCAGCCCTAGCCAATCCTGTATTTATTTTGTGTCATTGTGTCCCAACAACAGACAATGACCTTGCTGTTCTGATGCGTGACAATCCTTGAAAATTAACATTGTATTTTTAATAGGTTGACACTATTAAAGTCAAAATAAGACAAGTACCGTATATTTGCTCTTAAACTAGGAATTATATGTTTTCATGACTTTTGTGTAAACATGTCAGTTTAATGCTGACTATTCTTTAAAGCATACCAAACATTCCATATTGACTTGAAAATAAGACGACATTGCCTGGAAAAAAAACCAAATACCGGTATTCAATCTTTTGAGATGCTTTTCTTCCAGCGGCTGCAACTCTTACTGGTGTGTGTAAGTGGCAGTAAGAAAAGCTCTGACTCATTTGGACATAAGTCTTTTGGTGCCACCTGTTAGTTTGCATGTATAAACCTACTGACCCTGAAATATAAAATGGCTTGCCCTTCTTTCCAGACTTTTTTCTCATGGTAAAATGTGCTGTCTTACATGTGGCTCAATACGTTCTTACCTGGTGATTCTACATAAGTGCATTTAAACATTTAAAAAAAATAAGCATACCGTGATGCCTGTCAAGTGTCAACTGATGTATTTAGGTTTCTTGTGCTAGATCTGATGAATAGTTTGTGTGGAGGTTTAGGTCTGTAAAGTAGGTTCATGTTTGAAGTGAAATTAGTGAGGTTGTCATCATAAAGCGCTGTTGTTTATCATAGAAAACGGCAAGTGATTGGGCTTGCACTCTTGCTCTATCTAGCGCAGACATGTGTTTCTATGTTTAACCCGCACTGGCCTGTTTATCTCTCAGGACTATGTGGGCGAGACGCCCATCCATAAGGCTGCACGTGCAGGCAGTCTGGAGTGCATCAACGCTCTCTTGGTACAGGGAGCAAAAGCTGAGTAAGTCCTGTGGTCGATGTTGTGTCAGCTCATTATCTCTTTCCCTGTCTTCTCTCTCCCTACTGTGTACGTACAATGCCTTTACAAGGGCTCGCCACCAAAATCAGTGCAGCGAAGACGTTTCGATAGTGACAGTGAAGATCCGAACATTTTGATAGCAGATATATTACCTAATGAAAAATGATGTAGGACGAAATGAATCATCTCTGCTAGTTAAACACTGACTCACTCTGGGGTTATTTGGGGTTGTATGTGCTGTTTTCTACAGGTCTGTCTTTGTCTAATTTGCATATGTGGCCAAGACCCACAGGCATGTTTTTTTATGGACACTGGCCATACCTGCCAACTTTTGCATTTGGCAAAAAGTAAATAAAATAAAACTAAGGGAAATACTGTAAATGTGGACTTTGACGTGTACGCTACACACCATGCATTACTGAGTTTGAGTTTATTTCGAACATGCATGCATACAACATGATACATCACAGTTTCTAAAATACTGAAGTGCAAGATCGTGTTAGTATTCTGACATGTAATACAATTAACGCAATGTCTGCATCTTATATGCATGTAAACTGCATATTAATATAAAAAATGTCAGCAAATACACTGGCATACTAGTAGTGCCAATTAAACTGTAATATTAAATCAGCCCGTGCAGGGTTTCTTCACATCTGCAATGACTTTGGCGACCAAGAGAAGAACTTAACGATCGCAACACAAGACAGGAAGCAGATGTGGTACTTTTAAAACGTTTCGAAATAAGAGTTTGATTCTGAACTGGCATCGTCAAATCTATTTGTGGTGGTCCAAATCTTATCCAATCAATTAATGTATGGGGAACAGTGCTATTCATATCGGAACAGTACAGGACTCTTAAGTCTTACTTGACCTGCATAAAGCTTTGGATCACATTTTGAACTTTTAATAATCGTACTAGAATAAAAAATAAGCTCACCACAGTAATATTTAAACAATAATACGCTCCAAAAACAAGCATGTGTGAGCATAAGTAAACGGCTGACGTCTCATAAATCGACGAGACAAAGCTATGTTTTTGATAAGTGACAGCGCATATAGCCAGTCGGAAGCTTGTGGTTTGCACTAGCAGCTAATAATAGCAGTGAACTCAACTGTCTGGACTTCACTGGACTCAACCCTGATGTCTGGAAAGATTGGCTCAAGCGCTGAGTGACTGTTCCGTTTTTATGCAACTTTAGAGGCATTTTCCCCAAATTTGCGGTCAGCTTCCAAATCGTACAATTGTTGGATAATTCAGTTGCTCAACACTCGCATGTTATTGCGGTTTAACCGAGAAGTGTTTCATTTGGTGGTGCGCCTTTGAAAAGGTGTTTCTTCTTTTAAAAAAAAATGTTGTTTATCATTTAAATAATTCTCATCAAGTTGCCGTTTGTGTGAATAATAAGACCAAAATATTTTATAAACAAAATCCTTTGTTTGCATTTGGTAGGCAGTTGACCCCATTTGATCTGAGAGAGTGCTAACTATTAATAAAAGTTGATAATTAACTAATTTTACGAGGCTTTTTGAGCCCTTTGCTCAACCATAACAACCAAACACAAGGACAGCTTGATGAAAATGTTGATAAACTGTTGTTAACTCAGTAAGCCATGTTGCATGATCTCTGGTAACTCTAGAGTGTGTGTTTATTTAACGTTTGTTTTGGTTAATGTCTTACATGCAGTT
Source organism: Entelurus aequoreus (assembly GCF_033978785.1). NCBI lineage: Eukaryota > Metazoa > Chordata > Actinopteri > Syngnathiformes > Syngnathidae > Entelurus > Entelurus aequoreus. The sequence continues at coordinate 12,714,399 of NC_084744.1, forward strand.
TTGACTGCATAACCAAATGCACATTGCACTTAATTAGGAAGTTATTTAACTGCCATAGCTATGTTGCATTGTATGAAACTGCATAAATAAACACAATATAATAGCTAGAATACAAGACTTGACCAGGGTGTACCCTGCCTTCCGCCCGAGTGCAGCTGAGATAGGCTCCAGCCCCTCCATGTGACGCAAAGAAGGACAAGTGGTAGAAAATGGACTGACGGCTAGAATGCTAAATATTACATCAGGAGTCTGAAACTTTTACTATCAAAAGAGACATTTTGCCGCCTCTTCCACTAAACAAAAAAAGTATCAAGCCACAAAACGCACCGCAGCTTGTAAACTTTTAAAAGTGGTGATATTTTTTGTTTTACAAGAAAAAACAATATGTCCATGTGAAATTAAACTTTGTTTTTCTCTTCTTTTTTGGCAAATATTTATGGTTAGCTTACCCAAAGGGTTGCACACTCGAAAAGCTTCCAGTTGCACACACATAGGCTTCCAGTCTCTTTTATTGCCTTCCTTGCACCTCAGAACTCCGCTGGTGTGCATTCACAAATTTCACAGCCTCAGTCGGAAATTATAGAACTCTTTTTTTTATTTTTTTAAATGCTAACTTTTCTCACTTCGGGGTTAAAAAAATGTCTGAGGGAGACACAACAAGGGCCAGAGCTGAAGTTGCAGACCCCTTTTTAACTAGGTCATTGTCTGTGACTGTTATAGCAATTTAAATGATTTTTAAGGAAGGCGTCGTCATATACGCATAAGAATGATCAAGTATAACATGAACTATCACAACCTACCATTTTCCTGGCACCCGCAGGATATAACTAGGTTTTAACTCTACTATTGTTTGCCTATTTAATTTTTTCATTTAATTGCAATTTTCATTTAAAATAAATTACTAGTTAAAATTATTTTTATTTTATTGAATGTGTAAAAGGATAATGCTGTCCTTATTTTTTAAATATTACATTCTTTATCAGAAGCTTATATCATAATAAAACATTCCGTTTTCAGTCTTATAGTCATATTAAAAAGCGATGTCACTAAAATCAGACACACAAAGCACCTTCATCTTAAGCAGTAATGGATAAAATATCACACATCAAGAAATTATTAGTTGCTTGTTATTTTGAAATGACTTTAAGAAAAATACTGGCTACAGCTGTATATGTAATTATAGTTTTTCAGGATGGTCTTTTCATGGCACTCTATCCCCGAAATATGTGTTACTGCACATTAATTTCTCAGTTAATTTCTTTAAAATATCTGAAATGCAGTTTCATACCTCTGTAACCTGCTGTGCAATGAGTTGTTTTTCTGACATTGTGCATCCGTAAACCCAAATCAACCAGGGTGTGTTCCAGTGTTCTGATTGTTAACTTTTGGGATTTTTAATTTGTTGCACTAAATGACACGCCTGAGTAAAAAATATTTAGACATGACAAACCAACATTTCTGTTGATGAGCTTTATTTTGTGTAATTTGTTATATATATAAACACACAGACAGACACACACATCTGAATTTGAAACTGTTATAAGTTGAAAATCAATAATTTATTTTATAACATCAAGTGACACATGTCAACTTTTATTCAGTGGTTCTGATGGATAAAATATTTCATTGAAATGAAATCTTTTTTTTTTTGTGCATTATTACCTTGTTCTAAATGTTACTTTTAATTGTCCATGGAACCCCTGGTTGTTTTGGCTACCTCAAACTGCTTAGTCTAAATTAATTTCCTGAATGCTCCAATTTTTTTGCAATGTATATTTGGTTATGAACTGATGAGTAAAGTATAAGTGATTAAATGATGTTGTTTTTCCCCTCCCTGTAGATTACAGATTTTGTCTTTAGTCTCTGTTATTATTATGAAGTTATTTTTTAAGGGATGATGTAGTTGGGCACAATCTAAGGCAGGTAAGTTAGCTGGGTATGAGGCTCATGACAATCCAATATCCAATATTAGAAGTAGTAATAAATACATTTAAATTTAATATTAATTCTCACCCTTTTTGTCAATACTGTTAGTTTATGAGGCAAGTACTATAACAGTTATTTGACATATATGGAAATATTTCTTAAATATTCACAAACGCAGCTACATCAATCAATCAATCAATGTTATTTATATAGCCCTAAATCACAAGTGTCTCAAAGGGCTGTTAATTTAAAAATATTTTTGCCGCAGAGATTCAATCGAATGAATGGTTTTGGCTTAGTTTTTACATCAAATGCCATTGCAAACTGTAACATTGGATAAATGCATTAGTCAATAAGCACATTGCTCTACAAAATAAGTTATCTCAATACACAACATTTTAGGTTAAAAGTCTGCTTTCATTCATTATTCGCTTGTCAAGTGTCCCAATAATTCAGCACGTCTACATCACTTAGTCCTCATAACTTATTCTTGAATGCACCTCATCTCCCCACTTGCAACTGACTGTCATTATGTGCCAAGAAGAAAAGAAACTCATCTCTGGACTGTCAATACTGCATCAATACTTCTCCTGAACTCCTGCTCTCTTCTTCTTCGTCTTGTTCCTGGCACCTCTTCTCACCATCCAAACCAAATAAGATACACTATGTGTGTGTATTTGCAAAGATAAACGCACAAGGTGTACTCATTGTGTTTTTGTCCTTTAACAGAACAAAGTGAATAGAGAATGAAACTCCCTATGCATTCTACGCTGTTTATGCATTCTACTCTGCTTTAAGGTGGAAAATATTCCCCTAACAGAACTTTTGTACAACATTTATCTTCTTTCGATCCAGGTTTCAAATACTTTTCATGTGGTTCTGGACAACCGCAATAAAATGTCCTTTCTTTCTTTCCCTTCAACTTTTACAGTCACACTGACATCGTCGGATGCGTTCCTTGATTTTGGACAGCAAGAGTCAGCTGTCCTTTCAGTGTTTTCTCTACCATCATATTTGGGGGTGGGGCGTCTCCTATATGAAGGTGCAAAAAAAAAAATCTGTATAGCGCCAGATCGTAACCGGTATTATGAGGATACCATCAGGATTGTCCTTTTTTTTAAACAAACTAAAAAGCTTAGTTTTTACATATTCAAATGTTATTTCCGTCTCTACAAGAACGCGGTTTTACAATTTCTACTCAGCTGTCTGCATTATTAAATGGAGTCTATAATAAAGTCTTTATTTTAATTGTAGATTAATTTGAACTATTTGTATTGCTTTGTGTTACTGTAAACGTAATGTGGACTAGCTATTGCAATACAGTAGATTACCATGCACATCTACGTGTTTGTGTTAGTGTATCAAATATGTGCCCAAGCCTCGATTACACTCCGTTAAATAGCTGAACCCATTTTACTCAGATGATCTGCGAGCTAATAAGTGGTGACCATTAAAGGCCTACTGAAATGAATTTTTTAAATTTAAACGGGGATAGCAGATCCATTCTATGTGTCATATTTGATCATTTCGCGATATTGCCATATTTTTGCTGAAAGGATTTAGTAGAGAACATCGACGATAAAGTTTGCAACTTTTAGTCGCTGATAAAAAAAAGCCTTGCCTGTTCCGGAAGTAGCGTGACGTCACAGGTTGAAAGGCTCCTCACATTTCCCCATTGTTTACAATGCAGCGAGAACGATTTGGACAGGGAAAGCGAAAATTACCTAATTAATTTGAGCGAAGATAAAAGATTCGTGGATGAGGAACGTGAGAGTGAAGGACTAGAGTGCAGTGCAGGACGTATCTTTTTTCGCTCTGACCGTAACTTAGGTACAAGGGTTCATTGGATTCCACACTTTCTCCTTTTTCTATTGTGGATCACGGATTTGTATTTTAAACCACCTCGGATACTATATCCTCTTGAAAATGAGAGTCGAGAACGCGAAATGGACATTCACTGTGACTTTTATCTCCACGACAATACATCGGCGAAGCTCTTTACCTACGGAGCTAATGTGATAGCACCACGGGCTTAAATGCAGATAGAAACAAAAGAAATAAACCCCTGACTGGAAGGATAGACAGAAAATCAACAATACAATTAAACCATGGACATGTAACTACACGGTTAATGCTTTCCAGGCTGGCGAAGCTTAACAATGCTGTTGCTAACGATGCCATTGAAGCTAACTTAGCAACGGGACCTCACAGAGCTATGCTAAAAACATTAGCTATCCACCTACGCCAGCCCTCATCTGCTCATCAACACCCGTGCTCACCTGCGTTCCAGTGATCGACGGAGCGACGATCATAGATGCGGTCGGCGGCCCGGAGACGGAGGAAGTCAAGGTGAGGTAGCCGGCTAGCGCGTCTGCTATCCATCTCAAAGTCCTCCTGGTTGTGTTGCTGTAGTCCGCCGCTAATACACCGATCCCACCTACAACTTTCTTCTTTGCGGTCTTCATTGTTCATTAAACAAATTGCAAAAGATTCACCAACACAGATGTCCAGAATACTGTGGAATTTTGAGATGAAATCAGAGCTTTTTGTATTGGATTCAATGGTGTACCAATACTTCCGGTTCAACGATTGACGTCACGCGCATACGTCATCATACATAGACGTTTTCAACCGGAAGTTTAGCAGGAAATTTAAAATTGCACTTTATAAGTTAACCCGGCCGTATTGGCATGTGTTGCAATGTTAAGATTTCATCATTGATATATAAACTATCAGACTGTGTGGTCGGTAGTAGTGGGTTTCAGTAGGCCTTTAAGTAAGAAAGCTGCTTTAAAAAATAATTCAATCAAGTATATCTCTAATCTTAAAAATATGGGCTTGTCCCTACATTAAAAAACTCTTGCATCAAACATTGTATAAAAAACTAATAAGCCCCACAAAGCTATAAACGTATAATTTGTTTGAAATAGACATTTTATTATTTAAAAGAACATATTTACTGTGTACATTTGTCGTCAACTAATTTATTACAAATTAATTTGATTAGGTATTCAAAATATGTATTTTTTAAAAGTTTAAAGGGTTTCAAACACTTATAATAAATGATAACACTTCATATAATGTCTAAACATATTCATATATAATATTAACCTCATTAGACTAATAATTTATATGATTTTTTGTTAGTTTTATTTGTCATGAGCCTTGGGATGGGTAAAAACGTCCTATAAGCCAGCTATCAGGAGGCAGAACAGTGTTGGGAGGTTGCAGTCAGGGCTGAGTGCAGACACAAATATAAGAAACTGTTGAGCTTAGCATTATTTACTGACCTATTAACTGTATGTAATGGTAACTATCATCCTGTTGCAATGGTTCTTTATACACTGTCATGTCACTGTGCCAAATATTTTTTAACTTCATGCCAAGAAATGTCTTTTAATATTGTTCTGTCACAGTATATTAACCTGATACAATTTCTTAGTCTTTGTTTATTGACCTGTAATCTTTGTCATCTTTTCCTTCATGAAAGTGACAATAAGTTACCATAAGGAAAAAAGAAAAAGAAAAGTTTGCTCACCTACTGAAACAGAACCGAACGTCTTAATTGTTTTGCAGCCATTGAGATGGAAATGACTTGGTTTTTTCAAGTAATCCTAGAAAAGGGGGAGCATAGACACTGCTGAGTCTGCCCCGTTCCCTGGGATAGCCGCACTGTTGTGGCTTTGAGTGTTCTCACTATCGCTTCCTATCTACACACTGGCAAACTGTTGAGGTATTTCTTGCGGTGATTGGTTTTAATGCTAGGTTTTTTTGTCAATGAATCACTTGAACTTGAACTTTTTAGACCTGCATGCTTTGCTTATTATCCATGTATCTATTTTTTAATTTTTAGCTTGAGATTTATGTTTTTGTTAAATGTTATTTTGTCAACTAACCATAGGAGCCCTTTATATGGACAGGTTTAATCACGTGAGTCCCATGTCAAAGCAGTAGCATGACAATAGGCTGCCTCTGGGAGGTTAGACCATTTAGTTAGAGCAGATTTATGTGCCTAGGACTGAAAAGCAAAGCATACCAGGCATTTAAAAAGAATTAACGCTTCCTTTTTTTAATAATCAAATCAAACAAATTAATTGAAACATATTGGAGATGTCACATCACACCAAAGGAATACTTTTTCATGTTTTACATCATTTTTACAAATGTTGTGAATGCTAGCACTTATTTTACTTAAAATTCAAATCCGTGACTATTTAATTGATGTCACTCTTTATCATTAGTTTAATAACTTCAAGGACTTGTTTTAAATTCAAATCTAGTACCATTTAATTAATGTCACTCTAACTTAGTGAGAAACTTGCACACACAGATAATTTTTGTATTACCTCAACCTGTCTAGCAGAAACACTGTTTTTCCTTACACTGAAAGTATGAATCTGATTGTGGGCATGCCCACTTATAAATAAACAGAAGTGCTGTATTCCTTATAGGGAGCGGTGCGCTGCTGGAATTTAATGCTGGAACGTAGAAGACGGCCTTGGGAACGAGCGGTGGAATGATATGACATCATATGACACGTCATAGGACAATAGTACACAATAGAGGTGGCAGTTGCCAAAATGGTTATTTTAGTTCTAAAGTGCTGCTACAGCAGGCCAATATGGTTTGCTCACAAGCACGACATAGATAAAGATTTTACAAAAAAAGCTGTATTCCTTGAGAGTGAGACAAGTACATCTACCTGACCAGAAAAAAAAACGCTTTAAAATGCAAATTATCTAATTTGACCAATTTGTTGGAAGCGTTAATTTGAAAGGGGGGGCGGGTGATGTACAACAAGTTATTGTGTGATTTTAATTTATTTATATTTCTTTCTTTAAAATGTTTCAAGTATTAGTTACTGAAAGGTTTTTATAGAGAAGAAAAAAAACAAGAGCAACCAGTTTTATTGTGCTGGAAGTCATCACATATTGTGGAAGTCGGTGCCACTTGGTCACAGTGAAACAACAATCCTTCTGACCCAAACATATTTTTGCATGTTATTCGTTCAATTATATAACTCATACATTGCAGTAGCGTGCTTTGTAGCGTTTTTGTCTATTTTGTATGTATCACGAGCAGCATTCTGGCTGTTTTCCAGCGCTTCCATTTAGTTGACAAAGATTTTGCTGTTGCGTGGAGAACACACAGAGCTCCACATGAAACAAAAGCAGTATTGTTTCGAAAATGGAGAGAATACTGCTCATTAATCTGCATTTACCTCAGTTAAAATATTTTCTGTCCATTAAGGGAGAAAGTATTACCTGCTACAACAAAATAGTAGAATATAGTTTTTAAGTTAAGTTCATAATAATGATTATAATGATGGGTTTTACTGCCAAGTGACATCGATTCCACAAATACGCTGATCCAGTCTCCCAGAGTTGTTTGCTCGCTCATTATTGCACACAGAAAGTCTGCTACAGAGAGGCGTGATTAACACAACAATGCACAAAGGCACACTTGTTTATGCCCTTTCATCTTCAAACAAGATGAAGAATTCATCTTGAAATACCAATCTTCCCAGTCAAGATTTGTTGAAGATACTTGAACATCGTCCTGCCGTATCATCCTCTTTTGTTCATTCTTGGCTTTGCCCAGAAGATGGACTCTGTTTTTTGGACTTCACTTGAAGAAATTCTCAAATCCTGCTTTGGCCACATGGCATTCTTTTAGCTACTTTATTAATAGTGTAGGTGTCTTCTTTCGTCCGTTGTGACCTTTTGCCTTACAGACTGACTTGAAACACTTCAAATACTCCAGATCTCTGTCGCTTGCATTTGGACTTGGAGATATCCTTTTCATGCTCCACCTCATCAGTGTCACATTGGCTGACATTTAGTGATCTTATTCAATATAAATTCTTCTTCTTATGACATTGTCTGCTTTCTCATGTCAGATCCTGTCAGGCACACTCTGCATAGATTGTGTTGTTTTAATCCCGTCTCTCAACCAGCAGACTCTTTAATATTAAGAATCATTCATTTATTTGAAAAGATGATGCAAACGATCCAAAAGGGATCCGTCATCATCTGTCATGCTGATGACAAAGGCAATTACTTTCATCGTTGTACGTGTCTTGTTTGTGAGTTTGCCTGATGAGGTGTGTATGTATGAGTGTGTGTCTTGTTGTTTTCTTTATTTGTTCACAAGGAAACATACAGTAAGCCCTGCTGACACTCAACTTTTCCCATTGGCACAGTGTGAGGAATGCCAGTGGGCTGACCGCTGCCGACCTGGCCCACGCCCAGGGATTTCGAGAGTGCGCCGAGCTTCTCTCCAATGCCCAGAACTTCCAACAAAACATGTCTCAGTTCCATAACGGTGCCTTTCTCAATGGCATCACTCAGAATGGGGGCCACGCTCATCCCACTATCCAGGGCCGCAGCTTCTTGAACGGCATACCCAACAGAAAGCGGTCATTTGATGAGCAGGAAGTCAACCCGGTGAAGAAGGCCAGGCCTAATGGTGAGTGGTTTCGGCTGGATAAGTGACGTGTGTTTTACTCTAAATCAGTGGTTCTTAACCTGGGTTCGATCGAACCCTAGGGGTTCGGTGAGTCGGCCTCAGGGGTTCGGCGGAGCCTCCGCCGCGGAGGTCAAGACACACCCGACTCATCGTGTAAATAAAAACTTCTCCCTATCGGTGTATTATGGATACCCCAAAACAATGTTCCCTGTAATTTTCCATCTGATTTGCAGGTGTGTAATTTGTTGCGAGTTCATGCACTGTGTTGGTTTTGTTCTTTGAACAAGGTGATGATCATGCACAGTTCAATTTTGTGCACCAGTAAAAAACCATATAACTTTGTCTTGCATTTGAAAAAAAAAACATTTTATTTTTCACTAAAGAAGGGTTCGGTGAATGCGCATATGAAACTAGTGGGGTTCGGTACCTCAAACAAGGTTAAGAACCACTGCTCTAAATACTCCCATTAGAAACAGCTTGAATATGAATGCAAATCGGATATCTGCCAAATGTATGTACCCAGACAATGTTTTGGGTGATGATTCAATTCAGGATCAATTCTTGCAGTGTATTTGGTAAAAAAAATTATATATTTTTTGAAAATTAAATTAATCGATTCATAATCTGAATAAATATAAATTGCGATCCAGATGTGATTTTTTTTTTTAGCACCCCTACTGATAAATCAATTCTACATAACTCACAATAATGAATAACTGCACCCATAAAAGGCGCTTACAATGCCTTTCAGGGGGCGGGACTATCCATCTATCCATTTTCTACCGTTTGTCCTTTTTTGGGGTCGCGGGGGGTGCTGGAGCCTATCTCCGCTACATTCGAGGGGAAGGCGGGGTACACCCTGGACAAGTCGCCACCTCATCACAGGGTCAACACAGATAGACAGACAACATTCACACTCACATTCACACACTAGGGCCAATTTAGTGTTGCCAATCAACCTAGTGGAGTGTGAATAAGAGAGATTTGCTCAGGAAAAAAACAAAGTGGAATGAGCTGAGAGAAGATGAGAGTTGTTGCAATTATGTAAAAGTGAGAAAACAGACATCGTGGTGAAATGTTTGCGCTGTAAAACACAGCTGATGTTTTTAAATATGCATTATTAAGAGCAGCAAACCAGCAGAAACAAGGCAAAGGTCATTTTGGCAGCTACTGCCATCTTAGTATATGTCTGACTTGCATAACAAATGTTTTATTTAAATGTATGTGAGGATATGTTAGCAACTACAGTGTTAACGAGTTGTTTGTACACCACTCCTCCAATGAATACCTTTTACAAATGCATATATTATTATTATTAGCCTTTATTTAACCAGGTAAAATCCCATTGAGATCAAAGATCTCTTTTCCAAGGGAGACCTGGCCAAGAGGGCAGCAGCAAGGCCACACCAAAAACAGCAAACAAATACATAAAACATCACATCTACGACATTAAAACTTGCTCACACAACACATGTGCATACAGACAAGGTAGACTTGATATATATATATGATAAATTGTTGAATACATTGTCACTCCATGTGTGAAATTGTATCAGTATTTTTGTTTAGTTTGGTCTATTATGTATTATCTATTACATGGTTCATGTTCATTTGGTTAGTTTTTTTTCTTTTTAACTATTAAAAAAATAATTAAGTAATATATAGTGACAGTGTTATGTGCATTTATAAGAAGAAATAATATGTAATTCCCCTAAAAGTTGCATTGAGGCTAGAAAGTGTTTTATTCAGTTACTCAATTCATCAAACAAATTAATCGATAGATTACTTGATTACGAATATAATCGATAGTTGCAGCCCTAGGAGTTACCTTAAAAATATGAGTTATAATATAAACACACATAATTCAATATTTGGCAGCCACAAGCAAATGTGCAGTTGTGTAAAGTATGTTGCAGCCAATACAAATCTGTACAGTCTGAAAAATCTAAAGAACACAATTATGTAGGTCACTTTCACATGTCATATTTCTTGGCAAAAATAAGCAAGTTTTAGTTGAGTGGGTGTGTGTGCGTGTGTGTGTGTGTGTGTGTATATATATATATATATTTATATATATATATATATATATATATATACTGTGTATATACATATATATATATTATTTATTTTAGTTGAGTGGATTGGTGTGTGTGTGTGTATATATATATATATTTATTATTATTATTATATATATATATAATTATTATTATTATTGAGTTAAGCTCAGAGCCCTGTCAGTCCGTTCTGTCTAGCTTTTTTGTTTTTTCCCCTTTGTATGGCACTCAGTGTTTGGGATGTATCATGTAATGTACAGTACGTGGTTTATTTGTTATTTTTCTTTCTTTAAAACATGGATGGCGTACAACTTAGTTACACTATTACTCCAGCTGTTTTCTCCTGTCTGGAATTATTTAAAATACCTTTCATAAATCAAAGAAGAAGAAAATAACAAATCCCCACAACACTGGGTAAAGCGCCACAATGCCAGAGTTGTTTTTTGGCCTTACAAATATATTAATGTACACTTATTACTTACACATATTATTTTTAACAGTACTGTATGTTAATTATTGTGCTTGTGGAACTGCATCATATTGAGACGAATCTCTAATTTCCTTAAGGTCTGGGCATGCCGCTTGAGATGCAGAACGGAAACGAGCCACTGTGTGGTGCCGGAGGCACCCAGATGGAGGGCATGACCATAGAGTTGGCATCTACTGTAACCTCAGGTGGGCCACGACCCTTTGCTTTAGGGTTGAATGGGGTGGCACCAGCAGAGCACGGGTCAGGGCCCATGGATCAGTATGAGGACAGGTCGAGACTCGCTACTAAAGAGCTGGAGGTCTTCACTGTGGCATCCATGCAGACACCATGTCGCTGCACCAACTCTTATGCTTATTTGTAGACAGGGTGTCTGTGTGTGTGGTGGCACATTCTAATAATATTACTATTTGTCGTGGATATATTTTGCTAATGTCAAGCTGTTTATTGTATGCATAAAGGCAGAGTGCAGCAGCGGTTATGTGCGTGTAGGTTTATCTATGTTTCCAATTATTCCAATCATATAGCTAAAATGAATATGTTCAATTGTACTTAAGACATTTATCTAATTATACTGGTAATTTTCTCAGCTTCTTTGTAAAAAATACTTATTTGCGCAATTTTATAGGACATTTTCATCTACAGAGTTAATTATATGTATGTCCCTGTCGAGTTGGTTGAATGTTGCAAACTGTCTTTGAAGAAAAATGTATTTGTTATTCCAGTGTAGACGTGTATTGCTTTTCGTGGCAATGTTGTTCTTATTGATGCAATTTACTAGCTTTTGTTTGTGCTGATGGCTAAACGTGTTGGGAAACATTTAAAGCAACACTTGACAGCATAATTACTATCCATATAATGTATTATAGCTCTAAAAAAGTGTTTCTTTAGGATTGTACCCCATGTGATAAATATAATATTCCTCAGGTATTCATTTAGATCAGGGTCCTGACACCTGTCTTCTTTATCAGGGAGCTTTTTTATAAAGTCTTCCCAGGTCCACACTTTTGATATAACAGTTACTCTGAGGTTTTACCGTATTGATCCAAGTATACCACCAGGCTTTTTTTTTTCCAAGACTTGTTTTTGGACAAGTAAAAAAAAAATGTAAATCACATTTTTTATGTGAGTGACAGAACAACGACACATAAAAAAGGTTTATCAGCGTTATCGCTAAATTAGCATCATGACCCCTCTTTGAGACATTTTTCAGCCTCTCACACCGGCATCTATCCAGGTCACCTGGAAGAAATGCTCTGACTCGTTTGGGGAGAGGTTAACATGTAAACATCAATTAACACCACCCCCAACTGTAAAATGACGGGGGGGTTTTCTACAAATATTATTGTATATTCGGGCTTGTACGGTATTTTGCTTTTGTAATGTTACGTCATACTTGATCAAAGGCATTTGCAGGCCACACCGGACCCACGTCCCCCTGATTTAGGTTGTACTCTCCCTTTTATGAAGACATTAGAGCGCTCTCTTTAGTTGCTACAGTTAAATAATTAACCATTGTCTAATGCCAAAGCAAATCCCAACATAAACGTGGCGCAGGAGGTTTGAATAATTCAGTGCCGCTTCTAAAAAATGAGTCCCTAATGGTGTAAGAGGCTTCTTTTTTTTTTTTTGTATGTCTGTGTTCGTTTTGGCTCCGTGTGCTTACATATGTTACACAGAAATTGTATCATTTAGTAGCTGTTTTCTGGAAAGTTGTCATGTGTTTCTACATTTGCCTTATTACTTAGTTGAACATGGCACTGCCGTTATGAGTAAACGGATCGTTTTGTTTGTACAGGTGTTTGTTTTTACCTGTGTGCCATTGTTGGAGTGCTGAGCAGATTAATGATGTAAAAATCATTAAACTTTGATCCATTTTGTACATGGTACTGAGTTTTTCCTCTTGCTTTCCCCCTTTTAATTGTGTCCGAACACCGTTATTTCAACCTGCGCCTGAGTCTTTCCGGCTTACGGCGTCCTAAAGGATCCTTTTTAAAACTTTGAACCGTGAGAAGAAGGTAGTTCACCGTGTCATGCAGCGCTCCAACCGGGAGGACGTGACCTATTTACAAGGAGGTCTGGGGGTCAACACTCGCAGGGACAATTTAATGATTCAACTTTTGAGGTGTTGAAATCTCTTTACTAAAGACTCGACTATTATTGATGTTATTCCCACCTACGGAATCAGTGCCCCCAAATGATTTTGCACGCTCATGACTCTTTCTGTCCCCCTCCCCTACCAGTGGGCTTTCCTTCAGTCGGTCAGTGTCCGCCCCAGCTTGCGTTTGGGTGCGAGGAAGAAAAGCAACGTGACCCACGCTCCTACCACAGGGAGTCAGCTGAGACGAGCCAAGTGGAGCACCAGAAGTGTGTGAATGCACAGCAGTTCTACGACCACGCCCTCTTCAGCACCTTGCTGCTCTACCACGGAGCCTAAAGTGTCCCTTCATTTGCCTTACAAAAATAGTCATTACTTGTCTCTTCAAAGGCCGGCCCATTTTCTTTTTGTTGTTGTAAATAACCGACGCAGACGTGGGTCTTAATTTGTGTTGTTAAAACGATTGTTTATGTTGTTTGTAATATTCGAAGGAGTATTTTCATTAAAGCACTGCCGACGCTCAAAATTTTTTGTTTTTCTACAAAAGCATTGGCCACACTAAAAAGGGGGAACATTTTTCTGTAATTCAGATAAAACCTCAGACTGTTACAAGAAGATGTGCAAGACTTGATTCCAACTTTTTTCTTTAGATTCTTGTAAAATGCCAACTTTTTCCTCACAAAATTTCAATTTAATTGCAATCTAGTGTTGTCCCGATACCAATATTTTGGTACCGGTACGGCAGGGGTGTCCAAACTTTTTCCACTGAGGGCCGCACACGTAAAAATTAAAGCATGTGGGGGCCATTTTGATATTTTTCCTTTTTAAACCATGACAAAATATATGGATTTTTTATTTATTTTACCTTCAGAGGTCCCGGGGACCATAAAGGGTCTCGGTCATTACATTGTTAAAAATAATTCAAATTATTATTATTTTTTATTTACAGTAAATCTCTATATCAACTTCAAGTCGATATAAAGTAATAAAAAAAGGGTTTTATGGCTATTATGTCAAAAACAATTTTGTTTTTTATAGTAAAACTGAAATATGCAGTATTTAGTCATTACAACCATAAAAGATCAATAATGCATGGATTTTAATTCCTTAATATTTTTGAGTAATCACAGTGAAAAGATAAATAAAATACCACTAAATATATTTGGGATCCAAAAGGTGCCCCACTCATAAAGTGATACGTTTTTATTAGGTTTTTCTGTTACTTTCAACACTTAAGTTACGAGTTCAACATCAGATACATCTGTCGATTTTACGTTTGAACTATTTTGTTTGTTTTATGCTCTTTTGTCAAATAAAACGATGTTTTTATATGGCAACTACACAATACATGCAATATTTACCACATAAAACATTTTAAAGTGAAATATTTGAAGAATTGTAGCTTTGAAAATAATTCATTATATCATTGATTTTTTGTCTTTTTTTGGGGGGGGGGGGGGCAATGGCAAAAAAAGAAAAATAAAGAAAGACAAAAGAAGAAAAAAAAGCCAGCATGGCAGCTTTGTGTCAACATTGCAACTTTTCTCGTTAGATTTCACCTCATTCATTTTTATTTTTGCAATAGTATTTCCAGCTGCGGGCTGCAAATGGCCCCCGGACCGCACTTTGGACACCCCTGCGGTACAGTATAGTACCGAATATGATTAATTAGTATCGCGGTACTATATTAATACCGGTATATCGTACAACCATATTGCAATTTTATCTAATATCTTTATTCTCATAAAAAAGATTTCATTTTTTTACATGTTTCCGGTTATTTTACCTTATTTATGAGTCCCATTGTTTTTCTTTTCTTGGATTAATACAACTTTACAACCTAGCGCAGAGCTCAGATACGGATGTTTTGTTAGCTTAGCACAAAGTGTGGCCCAGGGACCATTTGTGGACAGCAACTACTTTTTTAACAGCCTGCGACACATTCTAAATATATTACAGAAAAAAACCCATTGAAAAGTGGAAAAAAAAGAGCACACAGGTGAAATGTAATGAGAAAATGTTGACTCTTAAAAACCATGCTGTAATTTCTAAAAAAAAAAAATAATGAATCAAAATCTAATTTGTCATGATTTGATCTAATGAAGACTCCAATTACTTCACATGAAATATTCCACTTTGAAATATATATATTTTTTGGGGGGGGTACTGTATATTTGGTATATTTTCCAGTAAAAATAAACAGTTTTCTATGACAAAAATAGCATAAAATTAAAAATAATAATTACAACCAACGGATTGATTTGAAGTTGATCTGGAGATTTCACCGTTTAAAGTAAAACAATATATATGTACGACTTATTTTTAAGTTCTTTTAGATCCCTGAGAATTTTAGTGGGATTTTCTTTTAACTGTCATTGTTCAAAACATGATAATGAATTAAAATCAATGTTATAAATGATTTACCTAGTCAAGGCTCCCGATACTTCACATCAAATATTCCACTTTCAAAATATTTTTTTGGGGGGAAGATACTGCTTATTTTCTTGTTTTGCCATAAAAAAAACAGGGTTTTCTCTAACAAAACGGGCATAAAAAATTAACTTTATATCGACAGATCTAGATTGAGAGCACATGTGTCAAACTTAAACATTGTTTGAGCTAACCTGCCTCGTCATTTTATGTGCTCAGCCAAATAATCTCATTGTGGCCCGCAACATTTATGTGAGCTATAGAAAAGGCTGGAAAACAGCACTTTCTGGCTAAATGTATTACTAATGTATACTTTTAATTTTGACAGACAAATGTATACTGCATATGTTCTACACTTGAATAATATCTGATCATGTGACAAGATGTTCCAAGCATTTTCTTTGGTTATCAAAAATTAATACTTCAATATTCGCTTACTAACTTGATTTATGATTTGAAAACAAGTTATCCAATAATCTGTGAGTAAAAAGTCTAATAATTGAAAATAGTTAGTTTTGCAAATGTGTAAAAAACTAGTATTTGTTTATATTCATACTGTTACAATCAGCCATCATTGCAATGTGGTCCTCAATAAAAACGAGTTTGACACCCCTGACCTAGAGATTTAAACGTTGTAAATATAAATATATTTATATATATATATATATATATATATATATATATATATATATATATATATATATATATATATATATATATATATATATATATATATATATATATATATATAATGTGTGTGTGTGTGTGTGTGTGTACAAACCCCAAAACAAGTGAAGGTGGCCCCATTGTGTAAATCGTAAACAAAAACAAAATACAATGATTTGTAAATAATTTTCAACCTATATTCAATTGAATAGACTGCAAAGACAAGATACTTGACATTCGAACTGGTAAACTTTGCTATTTTTTGCAAATATTAGCTCATTTAGAATTTGATGCCTGCAACATGTTTCAAAAAAGCTGGCACAAGTGGCAAAAAAGACTGAGAAAGTTGAGGAATGCTCATCAAACACTTATTTGGAACATCCCACAGGTGGACAGGCTAATTGGGAACAGGTGGGTGCCATGATTGGGTATAAAAGCAGCTTCCATGAAATGCTCAGTCATTCACAAACAAGGATGGGGCGAGGGTCACCACTCTGTGAACAAATGCGTGAGCAAATTATCGAACAGTTTAAGAACAACATTTCTCAACGAGCTATTGCAAGGAATTTAGGGATTTCACCATCTACGGTCCGTAATATCATCAAAAGGTTCAGAGAATCTGGAGAAATCACTGCACCTTAGCGGCAAGGCCGTGACTTTCAACCCTTCAGGCGGTACTGATCAAAAAGCGACATCGGTGTGTAAAGGATATTACCACACTTCAAAAAACCACTGTCAGTAACTAAAGTTAGGCGCTACATCTGCAAGTGCAAGTTAAAACTCTTATCAACAACACCCAGAAACGCTGCCGGCTTCGCTGGGCCCGAGCTCATCTAAGATGGACTGATGCAAAGTGGAAAAGTGTTTTTTGGTCTGACGAGTCCACATTTCAAATAGTTTTTGGAAACTGTGGACTTCGTGTCCTCCGCACCAAAGAAGAAAAGAACCAGGACTGTTATAGGTGCAAAGTTGAAAAGCCAGCATCTGTGATGGTATGGGGGTGTATTAGTGCCCAAGACATGGGTAACTTACACATCTGTGAAGGCACCATTAATGCTGAAAGGTACATACAGGTTTTGGAGCAACATATTTTGCCATGCAATCAACGTTATCATGGACGCCCCTGCTTATTTCAGCAAGACAATGCCAAGCCACGTGTTACAACAAGAAAGAGTGCGGGTACTAGACTGGCCTGCCTGTAGTCCAGACCTGTCTCCCATTGAAAATGTGTGGCACATTATTAAGTATAAAATACGACAACGGAGACCCCGGACTGTTGAACAACTTAAGCTGTACATCAAGCAAGAATGGGAAAGAATTCCACCCGAAAAGCTTCAAAAATTGGTCTCCTCAGTTCCCAAACGTTTACTGAGTGTTGTTAAAAGGAAAGTCCATGTAACACAGTGGTAAAAATGCCCCTGTGCCAACTTTTTTGCAATGGGTCGCTGCCATTAAATTCTAAGTTAATGATTATTTGCAAAAAAAAAAAATTAAGTTTCTCAGTTTGAACATTAAATATCTTGTCTTTGCAGTCTATTCAATTAAATATAGGTTGAAAAGGATTTGCAAATCATTGTATTCTGTTTTTATTTACGAATTACACAACGTGCCAACTTCACTGGTTTTGTATGTATATATGAATATTTGTATGTATATATATGAATGTATATATATATATATATATATATATACTGTATATATATATGAATACTTATTTGTGTGTGTGTGTATATATATATATATAGTGAAGTGAAGTGAATTATATTTAAAAAGCGCTTTACTCTAGTGACTCAAAGCGCTTTACATAGTGAAACCCAATATCTAAGTTACATTTAAACCAGTGTGGGTGGCACTGGGAGCAGGTGGGTAAAGTGTCTTGCCCAAGGACACAACGGCAGTGACTAGGATGGCGCAAGCGGGGATCGAACCTGCAACCCTCAAGTTGCTGGCACGGCCACTCTACCAACCGAGCTATACCGCCCCATGTATGTATATATATACACGTTAGGTCAGGAAAAAAACACAAGAGGCTATATCATCCCTACAAGAATGTTTGGCAGGTTTCCCCTGAAGCGCAGGGAAAACCTGTGAAACAGGCTTGTAGGGATGATATAGCCTCTTGTGTTTTTTCCTGACCTAATGTATATTCCACTCAACCCCGGTATTGAGCAATGTATAACGGATAAACCACAGAAAACTTGACTATGTACACTACCGTTCAAAAGTTTGGGGTCACCCAAACAATTTTGTGGAATAGCCTTCATTTCTAAGAACAAGAATAGACTGTCCAGTTTCAGATGAAAGTTCTCTTTTTCTGGCCATTTTGAGCGTTTAATTGACCCCACAAATGTGATGCTCCAGAAACTCAATCTGCTCAAAGGAAGGTCAGTTTTGTAGCTTCTGTAACGAGCTAAACTGTTTTCAGATGTGTGAACATGATTGCACAAGGGTTTTCTAATCATCAATTAGCCTTCTGAGCCAATGAGCAAACACATTGTACCATTAGAACACTGGAGTGATAGTTGCTGGAAATGGGCCTCTATACACCTATGTAGATATTGCACCAAAAACCAGACATTTGCAGCTAGAATAGTCATTTACCACATTAGCAATGTATAGAGTGTATTTCTTTAAAGTTAAGACTAGTTTAAAGTTATCTTCATTGAAAATAAGGACATTTCAATGTGACCCCAAACTTTTGAACGGTAGTGTATATATATATATATATATATATATATATATATATATATATATATATATATATATATATATATATATATATATATATATATATATATATATATATATATATATATATATATATATATATATATATATATATATATCTGTGGACAAGGGCCTATTGACCTACATTTAATTGGTTTTAGCATCTTTAACGAATGAGGTAATGTGTCTGCCATCTATGGAAAAAATGGTAACATATGTAAATAGGTTATACACATTTTGCTTGAACTATATCTTTCAAATTAGAGCGCATGGGCCAGGCCATTGGTCACGTGTCAGCAGCCGGCTCGTCACCTGTCAGGAACAGGCGTTCCTTCATCAGACAACTCAGCACAAACATTACGTCATCACGGCCGCGCCTCGTCACATGACACTAGACTTGTACATGGGGGAGCACACACTATATTCAATATAATAAGCCATAGTTGTGTATTAAAGAGGCATACATTGTACAAAAATATATAATTATAACAGTACGTAAGGAAAGATGTATCTAATATCACACGACTGTTTTCGAGCGTGTATTTACTATTTAACGACCACCCCCGCCCTTTTGTTCAAAGTGGTATCGTCCGTTTAAAGGCGCTGGGGCTAACCAGACCGGATTAACCAGAGAACGACAACGTCACCCCTGGGCCAACTAGAATGTTTTTAGACAAACACGAGTGACGTCATAAATAAAACACCAAATATCCTGCGAAGTAATTCGACAAAGTTCGACCATGTCCACACCGGCCCGAAGGAGACTCATGAGGGATTTTAAACGGTGAGTTGCTCGGCTAACGCTGGGACAAGCTAGCGCTAGCTCGGTGCTAGTTAGTGGCATATCGCTATCGTCTCGCTATTATTCAAAAATAGAGCTACTATAACCGCCATTTTTAACGTTAAAAAGCACATTTAATTTTTACAGAAGTGTCAGTGAAAGTAATGTTTTAGTGGAGGTTACTACAGTAAAGCTAAACAACGCTTACTATTCAAACCTGTTAGCTTGTTAGCTACCGGCTTAATTTCCGTAGCCAGCACTTATTACTCGCAACTGTCTTACTAGTTATTCTCAAATTGGAATTATTTTAAACTCATTTTAACTAACGCATTTTCTGTTAAACGTTCTGTAATATTTAGTTAGTGAACAGGTGAGAAACTGTCCATTGCTCATTATAGAACATTTTGTCTGTGGAACTGGCTAATTCTACTTTTAAAAAAAAGGGAAACTTAATATGTATTAACTATGTCTCTTACATTTACCCCCAAAATTGCAATCCAAACTACTCCACTTTATTTATATAGGAGGTTTAAACAACAAAAATGTTTCCAAAGTGCTGCACTAAAATATTAAAATCAAGATTCAAATACTATCCTTAGCTCCAAGAATGACTGAATAGAAACAAAATTAAAAAATATTAAACCAAAATTAAATAAATATGATTAACGATTTTAAAGGGTAAAACCAATTAAAACAATAAATAGAAATAAAAATGTTAAAACACAGAGGACCAGACAACTCACGTAGTGTTAAAAGCCAGAGAATAAACCCATCAAACTTAATATGTATTAACTGTCTCTTACATTTACCCACAAAATGTGAATCCAATCCACCCCACTTTATTTATATGGCACGTTTTAAACAACATTTTTTACAAAGTGCTGCACAAAAATATTAAAATCAAGATTCAAATACTATCCTTAGCTCCAACAATGACTGAATAAAAACAAAATAAATAAATGTTAAAACAATATAAAATAAATATGATTAAAACCAATTAAAACAATAAATACAAATGTTAAAACACAGAGGACCACACAGCTCACGTAGTGTTAAAAGCCAGAGAATAAAAGTGGGTCTTAAGGTTTTATATGCCGCTCACTAGCCAGATTTTAAGAGTAAGACTAACTACTAAGACAAATCTAAATATATGTTAAAAGTATCCTAACAATGCAAGTTTTTTCTCATTAGGCTACAAGAGGACCCTCCAGCTGGTGTCAGTGGTGCCCCATCTGAAAACAACATTATGGTGTGGAATGCAGTTATTTTTGGGTAAGACATAATCTGCAATTTCAAATCAAATAATGACATTGTCAGCACACTAACATAACATCTATTTGTCTCAGCCCTGAAGGAACTCCGTTTGAAGATGGTAGGTATTTTATTTCTTTGTCTTATGATAATGACACTGTTGGGCTAGGGATGGGCGATGTGGTTGAAAAATGTATCACAACATAAGTGTTTTATACCAGTAGATATGGTAATTATGGTTATTTTTTATGACCAATGGAAAATAGGGACCAGAAAAAAAATACTAAATGTAAAAAATATTTATTTGAGATGTAAACTTCCTCTGATTATTATGCCCTCCGCTATCAAAGCAAAAATGAAAATACATTTCAACACGACCATGGAAAAGACTCGAACAATCAGTGTAAAGGAAATTCTAAAATCGCATTGAACACTTAAAGTACTAGTTGAGTGGAAAAACAAGTTGACTTTATATGCTTATTTGTGTTTCGTTGTATCCATTGAATCATATCCAATTGTGTTTGCAATCCGCAAAGTATGTGGAAATACCGTTTAAACATCACAAAATGACACAAATTCAGTAAGCCATTTTGAATATTCCGCATCGAATACCTTCGGCAATAGACATCACCGTAGTAGCGATTCTGCACTCTGACCATGTTATCAGATCAGTCATAATAGAAATACACTAAAATTGGAAAGAGATGTGGTGTTTATCACTCACAATCCTTACGTAAGACAAGAACACATATGCTATGCTTTTTTATGCATTGAAAGTCGTAAATAGCTAACAATTGAGTCAACAGATCGAAGTTCCTCTGTTGCGCTCATTATACTCCATTTACAATACTCCATTTACATGTCATGACTTAAAAATTATTATTGTATTCATAAAGTCTTCCACTTTACTTCCTACCTGTTGTTTTCCTTATACCCGAATAGGGAACAGACGAGGGTTGAAAATATAAACTTAAGGACTACGGTCCGTTTGAAAAGATCCAATAAACTGCCAAAATGTCGAGGTGACTTTTCCTTTTGCAGCACTCATTTTTACTTTCTCTTCTCACTCCTTGCAGAGAATCAACAGCAAGATGGCGCAATCAAACCTTTGATAGTTGATACTGTTTCGTGATTGGTTGTTACTGTGTCCCTTCCATTTCTCAGTGACTACTTCCTGTTTAGCTAGGTTACCAGAGCGGGAGTGCCTTTGCATGAACCTACCTTCATAACGTCCGGTTTCTTCTCACCCAAAAAATATATGTAGTTGTCTTACATTTGATCAAACACATTTTTAT
Source organism: Entelurus aequoreus (assembly GCF_033978785.1). Taxonomy (NCBI): domain Eukaryota; kingdom Metazoa; phylum Chordata; class Actinopteri; order Syngnathiformes; family Syngnathidae; genus Entelurus; species Entelurus aequoreus. The sequence goes on from NC_084744.1 coordinate 12,736,582, forward strand.
TGATCAATATATATCGCAATAGACACAAAAGATAACAACATTTAAAATGGTTCGATAAAACATTCGATACGTATTTATATTTTTAACAGGAAACGGGAAGTGTCACTGAGCAATGGGAGTGACAGGCTAACAGTCAATCAGGTAACAATATCAACTACCAAGTTTGTTTACGCCGTCTTTCTGTCTCGCTGTGGATTTTCTGCATGTAGTGACAAGAGAAACTAATATTTTGATACATCAGCCCAATAACAGAAACGTGTCTTTAGTTTTGTTGGTTTTAATGCAGACGGTGTGGCAACATTCTGACCCTTCCAATGTGTCGTTTAATGAGCAGCTTCCCATACCACTCTGTGTAGCCCTGTGATTGACTATTCATTAAATGACGAGTAATGTTTGTTCTGTTTTGCTCACAGGTACTTTTAAACTCATTGTAGAGTTCACAGAAGAATACCCCAACAAGCCTCCCACAGTACGATTTGTGTCAAAGATGTTTCATCCTAATGGTAGGACTCTCACTCTTGTCTGCATCGCTCACATGGGTTCAAAGGGTCGCTCAAAATGTCTTAAAGTAAAGAGAATAAAGTTGAAATATTGCAAGAAAGTTTGTCATTTTATAAGAAGCAAGAATCAAATGATGGTTGTAATATTTAAACAAATGATTGTGTGGGGATCAAGTAGTAATATCACAGAAAAAGGTAATTCCAAAAGAATAAAGTCATGATATTGTGATAAAAATGAATATTGGTATAATGAATAAAGCAAAACATGTTCTAGACCAAAATTCACTTCATATTCTCTACTGCTTGCTAGTGTTACCATATCTGAGTTATTGTGTAGAAATATGGGGAAATAACTACAAAAGTACACTTCATTCATTAACGGTGTTACAAAAAAGATCAATTAGAATAATACATCATGTTGGATTTAGAGAACATACAAACCCTTTATTTATTAAATCAAAAATACTGAAATTCCATGACGTAGTGAATTTGCAAACAGCTAAAAGTATACACAAAGCAAACTATAACCTGCTACCCAAGAATATACAACAATTCTTCTCAAAAAAAGAGGAAAAATATAATCTTAGAGGAAAAATGTAATTCAAAACATTTGTATACACATACAACACTTAAGACCTTCAGTATGTGGAATTAAATTATGGAATGGGTTAAGCAAAGAAATCAAACAACGTACTAATATGATCCACTTCAAGAAACTCTTCAAACTTAAAAGTGTTTACAAAGTACAAAGAAGAAGAACCATGATAAACATTCTGAATTTATTTCATCCATCCATCCGTTCATTTTCAAAATAATCTTACTCATCTCACCATATGAAATGTAACTTACTTCACAGAGTATTAATTATTTATTATTTATTTTTATTGTGAATACTTATGGAGTATATTGTGAATAAATTGAGAACAGGAAGTGAACAAAAGTTTTAGCAACTGTTATGTAAAAGAAAAGGGGTAGGATTAAATAAGCTCTGCTTCTTCCTACTCCTTTTCGAACATGTTCAAAAGAGAAACTGGAAATTGTGATGTATCATGTTGTATGCATGCATGTTCCAAATAAACTCAAACTCAACTAAACTCAAACTCAAAAAATTTAGATTTTGTGAAAAATTTACTAATACAAAAAGTGACAACTGTATGATCATTTTGTAGTAATATCACCCCAAAAAATGCATTCTTAGTATTCCACGAGTATTAGATCATAATACTGGAAGAAAAAGTCATAACTAAGGGAATAATGTTAAAATATAAAGAGACAAACATTTTAGTTTTAAAATGTAGTGGTAATATTTAGGCCTGCAATGATTAAATGAATTAATTTGACGACAAAAAAGTTTTTCCTTATTTTCTGTTACTTCGATTAATCACTTGAGTGTAACTAATAAAACTGATCAAATCCAGACTGCATGGGATACCCAGAATTTTAAATATGTGGACACTGTTTCTGCACGTCGGCTGCAATAGAGCACACATGAGAGCTGTGGTGTGTCGTGGCCGTGATCTGTGTGCTGGCAAATAGCGCACTTTTCAAAATATTTATTCATGCTCACATGTTAAAAGTGTTATTTCAATGTTTTTGATGTACATTTATTAGAAAGGAATAACATTTTAACTATTTTCTGTGTTTTATCCGTTTAATCAAACTAATTAATAGATTAGTCGATTACTTAAATATTTGATAGCTGCAGCCCTAGTATTACAAACAAAAGTGGGATATTATGAGGGACAAAAAGGCCACTATCAGATAAGGATTATGTATATTATCAGGAAAAAAATTGCACAAAAGTTTTAATATTGTAAGGATAGAAAAAAGGTTTCATTTCACTAATTTTTCAAACCATGTAAGAGACAAATGTAGTTTTACAAGAATAAAATGATATCACAATAAATATTATCTGATACAGTACCGAATTGATACTTTTCTAAGGGTGCCAGTGCTAAACAATGTTCGGACCAGTATTAAAAGGGAAAATTTAAACCTTTTGTTCAAAAACAATACTTTTTTATTTTTACTGGATGTTGTTACATGCAAGTTGAACAGAATAGTAATTTAAATGCTTCAATTATACACAAACAATTAAGTTAGTAAATACACAACCAGTTAATAATAATCAGTGCAAAACCAGCTGCACTTAAAGAACAGAGGAATTTGAGCAGAATTTGATCATCGATACACAATTGTAGTGATGTTAGACTAGCAATCGAAGTGCGATTGCTACTTAATCCTGTGTTTTTTAATCGAGCAAAATTAAGTTGCTTATAATTACTTGTGCTATATGAACTTTAAGCACTGGTTAGCATGATGAAGCTCACCCTTGTCTGTGCAGGTAGAAAAAGGACATCGAACGTAACACCATTGCAACAGTCGACTCGGATATAACTAGACCTCATTTCAGTGCCACTAAAATTAAATCAGCACCCAAATGAGGCACCCATTTTGACTTTTTTTCCTCTTCATATTTTGTTTTAACATTAACACAATTAACATTAACAACATCATGCTTTTGATGCACCGTTTTCTTTTTGATGTGGATGTAAAAGTAATTGTTTCATTGTGCACAGTTTATGCAGATGGTAGTATTTGTTTGGACATCCTGCAGAACCGTTGGAGTCCTACTTATGACGTGTCTTCTATTCTTACCTCCATCCAGGTAAATAAATCAATTATGAGTTAAATATCTGCTCTGTCTTCAAGTAAAAAGATCATTTTCTTTCTTCCTTCCCAGTCTTTGCTGGACGAGCCAAACCCCAACAGTCCAGCCAACAGCCAGGCCGCACAGCTTTACCAGGAAAACAAGCGCGAGTACGAGAAGAGAGTTTCCGCCATCGTAGAACGAAGTTGGCGAGACAGTTGACCTGGCTGACCTCACCCAGCCAAAGTGGTGTGTGTGTGTGTGCGCGCGCTCAAAAAGTCAGCCTCTTAAATCTCCTTACTTTTTTGTTTTTAAGATTTTTATGCACTTTACCTTTCACTTCCCTTCATAGATCTGCCTGCCAAGAGGGAATTTGTTTTTTTATCTTATATTTTAGCCTTGATTCTTGCCTTATTTGTGGGCTCCAGCTTTACTTTATCATGCTTAATGTCCTGGGTGCTTCGTAGATGATGTCATCCCCCCCTCCCCTCCTGAGCATTATGGACTCCAAAAATTGTTACACCATGTTTTTCGTTGGGTTTTTTTGCATGCACGACCTGTTGGATATCCATACCTCCTTTCTTAAAATACTTGTGTATATAAGAAACCTGCATCTGAATATATATGTACAGATTTTGCACTGGCTGTCTCCCATGTCATTATTTTCAGCACATGTAAATAAAAAAGAGAAGGAAATACAGTGTAGGCACATTTATACGTGTTATACTGCAAGTTAAAATAGAAGGATACCCTAATGTCACGTTGAAACGCCTAAATTTAGCCTCAAACAATCCTGTGTTACGTAACATTTTAACAACCATTTAGAGGTAGTTATAGTAGTTATGGTGGTTGAGTGTAAGGCAGCTTCATACAAAAAATATGTATTTTTAACTTTTTCAGCCAAATAGACTGAAAAAAGTAGATGCTCCCCAAATGTAGTACATATTCATACATCTTTCAAGCTAACAATTATTGTACGCGAGGCCAACTAGTTGCCATATATCAAAGGAACGATCGCCACTACAGTATATGTGTGTGTGTGTATGTATATACAGTCGTGATCAAAAGTGTACATACACTTGTAAAGAACATAATGTCATGGCTGTCTTGAGCTTCCAATACTTTCTACAAGTCTTATTTTTTGTGATAGAGTGATTGGAGCACATACTTGTTGGTCACAAAAAACCTTCATGAAGTTTGGTTCTTTTATGAATTTATTATGGGTCTACTGAACATGTGAGCAAATCTGCAGGGTCAAAAGTATACATACAGCAATGTTAATATTTGGTTACATGTCCCTTGGCAAGTTTCACTGCAATAAGGCGCTTTTGGTAGCCATCCACAAGCTTCTGCTTGAATTTTTGACCACTCTTCACAAAATTGGTGCAGTTCAGCTAAATTTGTTAGTTTCCTGACATGGACTTGTTTCTGCAGCATTGTCCACACCTTTAAGTCAGGACTTTGAGAAGGCCATTCTAAAAACCTTAATTCTAGCCTGATTTAGCCATTCTTTTAATTCCTGATAATTTTAGGTTGTCCCGAAGAATTTGGAGGTAATCCTCCTTTTCCATTGTCCCATTTACTCTCTGTAAAGCACCAGTTCCATTGGCAGCAAAACAGGCCCAGAGCATGATACTACCACCACCATGCTTGACGGTGCGCATGGTGTTCCTGGGACTAAAGGCCTCACCTTTTATCCTCCAAACATATCGCTGGGTATTGTGGCCAAACCGCTCAATTTTTGTTTCATCTGACATCACATGGACAAGGATAAAACCTGGAGGAAAGTTTTGTGGTCAGATGAAACAAAAAATTAGCTGTTTGGCCACATTACCCAGCAATATGTTTGGAGGAGAAAAGGTGAAACTTGCCAAGGGACATGTAACCAAATATTAACATTGCTGTATGTATACTTTTGACCCAGCAGATTTGCTCACATTTTCAGTAGACCCATAATAAACTCATAAAAGAACCACACTTCATGAAAGTTTTTTGGGACCAACAAGTATGTGCTCCAATCACTCTATCACAAAAAAATAAGACCTGTAGAAAGTATTGGAAACTCAAGACAGCCATGACATTTTGTTCTTTACAAGTGTATGTACACTTTTGATTGCAAGAAACCAGGAACAAATCCAAATCAATGGACAAGATGTCAAAGAGGTAGACCAGTTCAACTACTTGGGAGCCACAGTTTGTAAAGTGGGAGGCGGCATGAAGGACCGGAAGAATAGACTGTCGAAAGTTAGAGGCGCATTTATCAGACTTGGAAAGACCTGGATCTCCAACAGCATCACAAGAAGAACACAACTAAAACTGTACAAGACACTAGTGGTACCAGTATTGCTGTACGGGTGTGAAACCTGGAAAATGAACAGAGGAGATAACAGGGCGGTTGACGTATTCCATAACAAATGCCTACCAAGAAGACTCCGAATCTGCTGGCAAGATCACACCAGTACTGAAGAACTGCTGGAAAGTGAGGATGTAAAGCTACGAAGATGGAAGATGATTGGACACAACAACAATTGCAACATAGCCATGACCTGGGCACCCTGCATCAAGGCTTGGAATTGGGGGGGTAAATCACAAAAAAATTATTCCTGAGCACGGCCATCGCTGCTGCTCACCTCCCAGTGGGTGGAACAAGGGGATGGGTCAAAATGCAGAGGACAAATTTCACCACACCTAGTGTGTGTGACTATCAGTGGTACTTTAACTTGAACTTAACATTTAAACCAGTGTGTGTGTGTGGCACTGGGAGGAGGTGGGTAAAGTATCTTGCCCAAGGACACAACTGCAGTGACTAGGATGGCGGAGGTGGGGATCGAACCTGGAACCCTCAAGTTGCTGGCACGGCCGCTCTAATCAAAAAAATTAATTTTATTTCTCATTATTTTACATTCAGCCTCCCATTTTGACAGAAAAAAACAGAAATGTAGAATTTTTTGGAAAAAAAAAAACAAAACCCTGAAATATCACACGATCATATGCTGTGACACTCATATTTAATTCACATGCTGTCCATTTCTTCTGACCCTCCTTGAGATGGTTCTGCTCCGTCATTAAGGATCCAGCTGTGTTTAATTAAACTGAGTGTACTTGATTTAGGAAAGGCACACACCTGTCTATATAAGACTTTACAGCTCACAGTGCAAATGAGAATCATGAGGTGGAAGGAACTGCCCCAAGGAGCTCAGAGACAGAATTGTGGGCAAGGCACAGATCTGGCCAAGGCTACCAAAAGAATTTCCTAAGAACACAGTGGCCTCCATAATCCTTAAATGGAAGAAGTTTGGGACAACCCCAACCCTTCCTAGACGTGGCCGTCCAGCCGAACTGAGCAATCGTTGGGAGAAGAGCCTTGATGAGAGACGTAAAGAAGAACCCAAAGATCACTGTGGCTGAGCTCTGGAGATGGGAGATGATTCCACAAAGTCGACTATGACTGCAGCCCTCCACCAGTCGGGGTTTTAAGGCAGATTGGTCCGACAGAAGCCTCTCCTCAGTGCGAGAGATAAGAAAGTCTGCATGGAATTTGCCAAGAAACACATGAAGGACTCCCAGACTGTGAGAAATAAGATTCTCTGGTCGGATGAGACCAAGATTGAACTTTTTGGTGTTAATTCTAAGCGGTATGTGTGAAGAAAACCAGGCACTGCTCACCACCTGCCCAATACAATCCCAACGGTGACACATGGTGGTGTTTGTCAGCTGCAGCGACAGGACGATTGGTTGCAATTGAAGGAAAGATGAAGTACAGAGATATCCTGGAAGAGAACTTCTTCCGGAGTGCTCAGGACCTCAGACTTGGCCAGAAGGTTCACCTTCCAACAAGACAATGACCTTAAACACACAAATGAAATAACATAGCTTTCGGAACAACTCTGTGACTATTCTGACCTGAACCCAATTGAGCATCTCTGGAGAGACCTGACAATGGCTGTCCACCAACATTCACCATCCAACCTGACAGAACTGGAGAGGATCTGCAAGAAAGAATGTCAGAGGTTTCCCAAATCCAGGTGTGAATAACCTCTTGCATCCTTCCCAAAACTCGTGGCTGTACTAGCTCAAAAATGTGCTTCAGCTCAAAACTTATGACCATTTTTATTGATTAAATTTGCACAAAAAAAAAAATCTACATTAGTTTTTTTCTGTCAAAATGGGAAATAAAATGAGCTTTATTTTTTAGCAAATGGCTGCAATGAACCAGAGTGAAAAATTCAAAGGGGTGTGAATACTTAAAATGGTTTGCTGTATGTATGGTGATAAGGGGCTTAACTCCTCACTTATGGTGCTGCTGTAGGCTTAAAATTGCTCTTTGGCCCATTTTTACTTTGGCCCGTGGAGGCAAAAAGTTAGGGCACCCCTGATAGAGACCAATACATTTGTCAATATCCTCATTGACGCCGCAGTACTTTTTTGTTTTGTAGCTTCAATCATTCATAATGTTCTGATGCAGTTGCAGGTGTTTACATTTGCCACAGGCTAATAGAAATGAGCTGCAGGCCGTAATTGCCCCTCTGGCTGGAAGTTCTTCAAATTAACTCATATTTGACCATATAGTGACAAAAAATGTCAGCGTTTTTAAAGCCGCTGTGAAAATACTGCATCAATATTATTTTCCATTTCAAACAACTCAATCTTTTGAAACTACAGCCTAAAATATGCATTGTGTATTATATTTTTTGAGTTGAATGTTTAAAAGCCATGGCAGTTTTTTTTGGTGAAGCTCAACTGAAAACACTTTTTACTAGAGATGTCCAATAATATTGGCCGATAAATGCTTTAAAATGTAATATCGGAAATGATCTGTATCAGTTTTTTTTATTATCAGTATCGAGTTTTTTTAAATTATTTTTTTATTATTAAATCAACATAAAAAACACAAGATACACTTACAATTAGTGCACCAACCCAAAAAACCTCCCTCCCCCATTTACACTCATTCACACAAAAGGGTTGTTTCTTTCTGTTATTAATATTCTGGTTCCTACATTATATATCAATACAGTCTGCAAGGGATACAGTCCGTAAGCACACATGATTATGCGTGCTGCTGGTCCACTAATAGTACTAACCTTTAACAGTTAATTTGACTCATTTTCATTAATTACTAGTTTCTATGTAACTGTTTTTATATTGTTTTACTTTCTTTTTTATTCAAGAAAATGTTTTTAATTTATTTGTTATTTTATAAATTTTTAAAAAAAGGACCTTATCTTCACCATACCTGGTTGTCCAAATTAGGCATAATAATGTCTTAATTCTACGACTGTATATATCAGTATCGGTATCGGTAATTAAAGAGTTGGACAATATCGTATATCGGCAAAAAGCCATTATCGGACATCCCTCCTTTTTACCCCACACACTGGTATCTAAAACCTTCACACACTTCTATTTAGGCAACAAGGCACTCTTGCAGAAAACGGTAAAAAAAAATAGCACCACCTAGTGGACACATATATAAAAAGAAAAGGTCAGTAGACGAAATTGAATTGTCATCTAATTGTTCTTTACCGTTTGGATAAGGAGCCTTTAAGGGACAGGCAATTGTTCTAAAAATAAAACATCCCATAGCAAATCTCACATTTTTGTACCATGAATTGATTGACGTGGACCCCGACTTAAACAAGTTGAAAAACTTATTTGGGTGTTACCATTTAGTGGTCAATTGTACGGAATATGTACTGTACTGTGCAATCTACTAATAAAAGTCTCAATCAATCTTTTAATTCATTCAATGGAGAAACAGAACAATGGCACAAAATGTCCCTTGGGTCTGTTAAGGGTTAACAAAAACAAGTTTGTTGAAGGATGATGTATTTATTAACAGGACACGTACAGTCCAATGTGAGCTGCTGCATGCATGTGGAAACACAAGTTGAGAACAAGTCCTGACCGTCTTAGAAAAATATCTATTTACACGACTACACAGACGAAAAAGGCCAACAGTCAAAGTAATACTAGAAAGGTCCCGAGTGTTGGCGAGGCTACCTGTTGTACGCCCGGTCCTTCTTGGCCCTCTCCAAGGCCTTGTCCATGGTCTTTTCGTTCTCGCCTCGGCACTTGGGGCAGTACCACTTGCCTTTGGGCTTGTGGTGCAGTCCCACGCAGGAGAAGTGGAACCACTCGATGGGACACTCGTCGTTGTCGCAGCCGATCATCTCTCCGTAGGACACCTGCTCGCACAAGCAGTATGTAGGCTCGTCTGGGTCGATGGGCAGGTCGGGAGGAGACACTTCTCTCTCCGGCTTCCCCTTTGACCTCTTCTTCTTCTTGGACGACGTCTTGGCCCGCTTCTCCCGGGACGCCCCAACGGCGACGTCCTCGGCGGGGTCCATGCCGCTGTAACTTTCCCTGCCGTCGCCGTTTTTCTGCCGCCTGGAGCGCTTTCCGCCGGATTTGTCTCCTCCGCTGCCGCCTCCGACCGAGCCTGGCGTGACCTCGTCGCGCTTCTTGTCGTGGTGGCCTGTTTTGTTGGGGGTGATGGCAGAAGACGACGACGAGGACGACGACATCATGGAGGCGGCGGCGGCGGCCACCATGGACGGCGCTGCGGGGACCTGGCTCTCTGGGACGTTTTGGGAGGACGAGAGGAGTTCCGAGTGCGAGTCCATCGGTCGTGTTCGATTCTCCGTCAACTCCACCTGAAACGGTCGCTTGTCAGAAAAGGTACTGCAGCTTTTTCACCCTATGAACTACTTTAATGATATTTCTATTAATTTCTAACCATTTGTCCAGCGATCTGAATCTTCTCGTCTCCAAGCTCCTGACAGCGGATCAGCGCCCTCAGGATGGACATCTGAAGTTTACGTCTCTGGGGTGAGTCGGACTCCTTGCGATAGCGTTCGTAAGCATCATCGAGCTCCTTGAGAACGTCTGATTGACAGAAGAAGAAATGTTTATTTACTAGTTATTCCACTACTAATGATAGCTGGTTACCTTTCTAAGAAGGTCAAGTTTTCATCGCCAAGCGTTTGTCAGCAGGAGGACTGAGAACCCATTACATTTTTTTACGGTTATTGTGAGATATAACATTATTTTATTAAGGATTTCAAATATTTTCAAGTATTTGTTTGCATAAAAATGTAAAATTCCCCACAATATCCTTAGTCATGATTATATATATTTTTCCTTAAACATACATTTATATATTACAGCTTCAAAATAATAATTATTGTGTTAAACTAATTTGAATATAATAAACAGTTTCAACTATATTCTTCAATATGTACGTATTTAACTACTTTGTTAAAATATATTTGACTATACAAATCTAGTTTGTTTACTTTAATTACTCCTTGCAATACAAAAATAAACATTCTAGTGTGTCGACTATATTTGTTAATTTTAATAAAAATAATTCTACAATATATTTGTTACAAAAATAAAAATATGCATGCAACTGTATGATATATATTTTATTAGCTTATTATTTTTTCATTACATTTGACTTAATAATTGTAATTTATAAAATGATTAAACTTATGATACATATTCTAGTCTGTTCACAAAATAAAAAGTCCCAATGTTAGTGTTTTTAACTACATAGAACATTTCTAATTTAAATAAATATTTTCGCATAATTAATGTGACCTTGAGTATTCATTTTGTTCAAAATAATCACCATATTTTTTGTATTTGTGTGTGTGGTATTATTTGAAAGGTTTATCGACTAGTAGTAAATTAGCGTAAAGTAGTAGCAGTCAGACTCAGTAATCCGTCAAACAGTACACTTCAGATCAGTGTTTCTTAACCATAGGGCGGTGGGCTGCTACCAAAACATTTTTGTTTGTCAGCTTTGGTCCATACGGGCTGCAGTGGTGCTCTGCTACTTTTCCACCACTTGTGGCAGTAATGGCAATTTTTTTAGCACAACATACTTGTATGGAAATTAATTTTTTGTCAGTTATTTATGAGTCCGCTTCATGCAGTATTTTTGTTAATTACACTTTTTTTTTTTGCACAACATACTTGGATAGAAATTCATTTGTTGTCAGTTATTTAGGAGTACCCTTTATGCAGTATTTTTGTTACACTTTTTTTTGCACAACATACTTGTATGGAAATTCATTTTTTGTCAGTTATTTATGAGTCCCGTTTATTCAGTATTTTGTATAGTACCTATTTTTCTAATCAGCTTGACCTAAACCTAAGACTTATGTGTGAAATAAATAATAAGCTTTGTGATTAACATTTGCTTTCATATCATTTGACAAGATTAGAAAATGTAAGTAGGATAGGCATACATATTGAATATGATTAAACTCAAGAGTAAGATTACCAATTCAGAGTTAATATTTGAGTGGATCCCGGGCCCCAAGTCATAAAAGGTTAAGAACCCCTGCTTTAGATTACAGTCATGCCTCTACTGTTAATCAAGGGGATCTTGAAGGTCTTTTTACTTGCGTGCAGTGAGATACAGTCTGGTGTGCCGTGGGAGATTATCTAATTTCACCTATTTGGGTTAAAAATATTTTTTGCAAACCAGTAATTATAGTCTGCAAATAATGTGTTGTTGTTGAGTGTCGGTGCTGTCTAGAGCTCGGCAGAGTCACAGTGTAATACTCTTCCATATCAGTAGGTGGCAGTCGGTAGCTAATTGCTGTGTAGATGTCGGAAACAGCGGGAGGCAGTGTGCAGGTAAAAATGTCTCTAATGCTTAAACCAAAAATAAAGAAAAGGTGAGTGCCCCTAAGAAAAGGCATTGAAGCTTAGGGAAGGCTATGCAGAACGAAACTAAAACTGAACTGGCGACAAAGTAAAAAAAACAGAATGCTGGACGACAGCAAAGACTTACTGTGGAGCAAAGATGGCGTCCACAATGTACATCCGAACATGACGTGACAATCACCAATGTCCCCACAAAGGAGGATAAAAACTACTGAAATATTCTTGATTGCTAAAACAAAGTAAATGTGGGGAAATATCGCCCAAAGGAAGACATGAACTGCTACAGGAATAATACCAAAAAAAAGACAAAAAGCCACCAAAATAGGAGCGCAAGACAAGAACTAAAACACGACACACAGGAAAACAGCAAAAAACTCCAAATAAGTCACGGCGTGATGTGACATGTCGTGACAGTAGACAGTAGAGCTATATTGATGCATGGTTCTTTATGGTTTAAAGTCATATCCAACAACGACTTTTTACTGTCAACTGAGTTTCGTTTTTTAATGATTTCTGCTGGTGGTTGAAAAACACTGCTTTAAAACACTCGTTTATTCAACATTGGGTTGACCTAACTGAAGGCGTAACGTGTAATATACAACATTATTGATCAAGGTGTCTCTCTTCTGGCTGCTCAGTACAATATGGCGACATTAGGTCAAATTAAGATGGCACATTGAATACCCTGCCATAATTCCCTATGTCTTTTTTTACCTTGATACTTGGCATCGATTTCCTTCATGAGGGACACGCTTCTCTGCATATCTAAGGGTAGCGACTCCATCAGGTCGAAGTACTCCTCCACATAATTGACAGCAACATGGCCTGGGTCGCCATTAGTGGCATTCAGCATTTTGCCTCCGCCTGGGAAAAAAAATTGTGTTAGAATGCGTGAATATTTCTTAAATTTAAATTGCTGCTTTACTTCAATATCATGAATAGTTTGGCGTACAGGGACTTTATTTTTTACGTTAACTTTGAAGATTTTAGGCTATGTCTACACTAAGCGGGATAACCCCTTAAATGAATAATTATTTAGCTTAAGCCCCATTTTAGCCACACTAAGCCAGCGTTTAGAGTCCCCCATCTAGAACAATTTTTACACGAGTAAGTGCGCCGTGTATTCTTGAACCTCCGGCTCTTAGCTTTGTATGGACTCGTTGATCGTTTACAAACTGAGTTTGGAGGGGAAGTGACACCAAAAAGACCGCGCCCCACACAGGAAGTAACGTCAGAAAGAACGCGCCACACACAGCCAGCTTCATAATAAAGCGGTTTCATATCTCGGAGCTAACCACTGGAGATATGGAGGAGAGTCATCCAGACATGCCCGTGTTTCTCCTTCCTCTACATGTACAGACGCTTGTGGAAATCACACATGAATACCTTAAGAGAAAGCGATTGCAGCTATTTGGGATACAACACTTCTCAGACGGCAAGAGAACTTTCCAATGTCTAAGTCAGCTGTGATTCTACTTAGCGAAAAACTTTGTCATTTGTCGAAAGAGAGACAACGAGAATGCGGGCTCCCGTGGATGTGATAAAAAAGGTAGTGTGTAGAGATGTCCGATAATATCGGCCTGCCGATATCGGCCGATAAATGCTTTAAAATGTAATATCGGAAATTATCGGTATAGGTTTTTTTATTATCGGTATCATTTTTTGGTTTTTTTTATTTTTTATTTTTTTAAATCAACATAAAAAACACAAGATACACTTACAATTAGTGCACCAACCCAAAAAACCTCCCTCCCTATTTAAACTCATTCACACAAAAGGGTTGTTTCTTTCTGTTATTAATATTCTGGTTCCTACATCATATATCAATATATAACAATACAGTCTGCAAGGGATACAGTCCGTAAGCACACATGATTATGCGTGCTGCTGGTCCACTAATAGTACTAACCTTTAACAGTTAATTTTACTCATCTCATTTTCATTAATTACTAGTTTCTATGTAACTGTTTTTGTATTGTTCTACTTTTTTTTTTATTCAAGAAAATGTTTTTAATTAATTTATCTTATTTTATATATTTTTAAAAAAAGGACCTATCTTCACCATACCTGGTTGTCCAAATTAGGCATAATAATGTGTTAATTCCACGACTGTATATATCGGTATCGGTAATTAAGAGTTGGACAATATTGGGATATCGGCAAAAAAGCCATTATCGGACATCCCTAGTAGCGTGTGCTTTGTATTACCTGGCTGTCGAGGGAAAACTACGGAAAAACGGTGAATGCATTAGGACTGGCAAAGCAGACCGTATCAGTTATTGTCCGCCATGTATGTCGCAGACTCAACGTCTCCGTCCAGAGTATATAAAGTCAACAAAAACGAATGGACAATGAAGGTGAAGGCATAAGAGTGAGGAGTGTCCTGACCAGATATCTAGATCTCTCGTTTGATTGATGTAAAATGTTCTTTATCACATTGTTTACGTGTCTAATAAAGATTTGATTAATTTATGATGGCTCAGGTGTGATTCACTACAATAGGGCCCCACAGCACACTGGATTCCAGTTAATTTAAATACCATAACACTGGATATTGTTCAGATAAGTTACATTTAAGAACGTACACACAAAGCAACACTGGAGGTGACTATGACGTGCGCATTTTCCGCGCATGCGTACTAGGTCGCGTTGCGCCGGCGGACGGAGGGCGTAAGGGGCATTGTTGTGTGTGGACACGGATAAGGTTAGGTGGGATTTACCCTGGATAACCTTAGCCGGCTTAGTGTAAACGGGGCCTTAAAGAGAAAGTCTAAACGACAGTCAAAGGGGGGAGGGGCCAAGTGACGCGTTGACTGTACTACGTAGGTAATGTTAACATGTCAGATACCGCAGCGCCACAGGTGTAAAGATAATAGAATGTAAATTAGACATTACTACAGTGTATTTTACTCCTTATGTATGGTATATAATTGACCCTACTGAAAACATGTTTCGAAGCTAGCGTGAGGCTGCTAGCTAGCAGGTTAGCTCGTTTTCCAGGCGATTTAACATGTTATATTGACAAAAGTATGAACAACATTGACGCTAAATAGTCCGTCGTTATGCACTAAAACAACCAATTTAATTGAGTGTTTGTGTATTATAGCGTGAATCAATAGTAGCGGGCGTGAGTAAACTATGCGGCTAGCCGCCTAGCTAGTTCTTTGGCGGATTTAAGTAAACTGCCGTCAAATCATCATTTTAACAAGCCAATAACGTCCTTTAGAAGCCAGCTTCAATGTTTGGTTTAGTACACGTTAATAACATGTTCACCTTCATATAAACCAGTTTTGCCCAAACATAAAAAAAGCTTTAGCGTGAGTTTCTTGTTGGTAGCTAACGTGTCGTTTCAACACTGGAAATCACGTCCATTATATGACTTGCAAATAGGTTCAAAACACACCTACCAGTAAGTGTACTTGTTTTCTCTCCAGTCACTTCTTTGCTCTAGTTGGCTTTACAACAAAACGTGATGAAAACATGAGGTTTGAAGTGAGCGACATCAGCAGTGAGGAGTGGGCTGTACTGTAAGCAGCTAATGCTAACCGACCGTTAGCTTCGAGTGGTCGATGTGCGCATGCGCGACACCGCCGCCATTGTGCCCATTCAGGCAACGGCCGCCTTTTCCACCAACACCACGTTTTTAAACTCGTTAGTACGCATCCAGTGCAATAATAACTAGAGGGTGCTGATTGAAACAATGCATTGTACAACCTTGGGAAGTCTGGTTGTTAAGAATTGTATCGCGTTCGTTTCCGAATGATTTGCTGCCACCTGGTGGCGAAAGGGGCATTTACAGACAAACAGTTTTTCAAATAGATTAACACAAACCTCGGCAAATTAAGGCCCGGGGGCCACATGCGGCCCGTTAAACTTTTCAATCTGGCCCGCCGGACATTCCCAAATACTTGTTTTAGATCTTTAAGATGGAAAGTGTAGCTGTCATTATGATGTGAAGTGAATTACATTTATATAGTGCTTTTTCTCAAGTGACTCAAAACGCTTTACATTGTGATACCTAAATTACATTTAAACCAGTGTGGGTGGCACTGGGAGCAGGTGGGTAAAGTGTCTTGCCCAAGGACACAACGGCAGTGACTAGGATGGCTGAAGCAGGGATCGAACCTGCAACCCTCAAGTTGCTGGGACGGCCACTCTACCAACCGAGCTATACCGCCCTGCGCCATGTGCAGTGATGTTTTCTAATGACCGTAAGTCTTGAACTATACAAAGTATTTCAATGGTTGCAATCTGCGCTTATGGCTGACATACCAGTTACTATGGTCATCTAATTAGTTACTATGGTCATCTAATTAGTTACTATGGTCATCTATGTCACAGCAGCTCAGACGAGGCACCAAGCAGTGTGGGCGGGAAGCGTTTCCAAAGACGCGGAAGGAGATTTTCACAACAAACTTCTAAAGCTTAGTGATGTATCAGATGTATCAGATTGTAGGTGGGTTTATTTTGTACCCTTCGCGTTCATATTTCACTGTTTGTTGCATTTTTGTTTGCGTTTCACTTGATTGTAAAATATGTCAATCGAAAGGGGGTGTGACGTTCATATTTTGTCAATATTCAGTGTTTTACCGTTCATAGAAAAATTTAAAATGCCATTACGTTTTTTAAGGCGATGTGTCATAACGTTTTTAGCATTCAATCAGACATTGTGAGGTTTTGTATTAGTGTTCCTAAAAATAGATTTACCGGCCCCCCGACACATTTTTTTCCTCTAAATGTGGCCGCCGAGTCAAAATAATTGCCCAGGCCTGGATTAACACAAATACGTTTTTATTTCCATTGAGGTAAAAAAATGACAGTACAGTGAGACCGTAATGTTTTCACTAAGGAAGAATGTAGTGTGTAGTCCATACCATTCCCCCCCAACCCCACTTAAGCCCTTTTGTCCCGTGTAGTACTTGACTAAAGTAACAAATTGTGTTGGGTAAAGAATGCAAAAGTGGAGCATGGGTGATTCGTAATATGTTGGCTCTCATCTTTCAAATAGATTTTTGAAGACTGGCCCAATCTCCTGGATCATGTCCGAGGTGGTTGTGGACCTGCCGTGTCGCTGGAACGCTTGTCTGTTGCACTGTCTGGTGAGTGAGGACGCCCCCATTGCTGCAACCACTGACGGGTTCACACTGCAGGAGGACAACAATAATGGCATTGCTTGATCAACATCTAGTAAACCATTATGTTGATGTTAAGAATGTTATGAACCATATTTGGTACTTAAAAGTAAAACCAGGTGAGTTTTCGCAACTAATCAAAAAGAGTGACTATAATGGAAATATAAGAAAAGTATATTATATTGGTATTTAATTTAAATTATTATTTTTTTATTCACAATACATATTTAAAGACCATTTTAAAATTATATTAGCTATATGCGATCCCAACAGGGACATGCGGTAGGAAATGGATGGATGCCTGGATATTATTTTATTACATGGTTGCTGTTTTTTTTATTCTAATGTTTTACATTAATACCATACAAATACAATCCCTCGTTTATCCCCGGTAATTAGTTCCGACCGCGTTAAACGAATATCCGCCAAGTAGGTATCATTAATTATAAATCAAATATTTTCACAGGTGGAGCATAAAACCCTGTTTGAAACCTTCGAAATGCATTTTTTTTTAACATGATGAAAGCCCTCTTACGATGAGATAACACTCTTTAGTCACCTTTTAAGCCAATATAGTAATGCTGCCTGAGGCTGAGCCAATCAGTGGCCATGTACTTATTAACAGGGTAATCTGATTGGTTTGGTCTCTAGTTGTCAATACTATTATAGCATTGATATTTCAGTGTATTTAGCCATTTTATGCTTGAAAATTTTCAATTTAGGCCCCCCCAATTCTTTTTAAATATGCTTTGGGAAAACACATATCCCCCTAAAAAATCTGGGAAGTAGTGAAGCCGCAATTTATTTCATAACGATATTCTATGTTATTTTTATTATTCACAGTAGTTAATAAAATACATAAAAGATCACATTTTTATAGCGCTTTTCCAGAGACAGTATGCAAAGACACTAATTAACTTAAACTTGAATAGATGTAATAGTCTTTATTAATAACATTTTACCAGTATGGAATAAAAGAGTATAATTTTCAGAATATAAAAAAAATATTGTTATACTTGTATGACAGTAATAATAAATGTTACATTGCCTATACAGTTAAAGGTTTTTATGATGGCATGTGAGAGTTTGACCCTGGAATATATTTTTTTCCTCTGCATCCAATGTGAAAATGTAAACAAATTGGAGTTACGCACTGTCTTGGAATGCATTGATTTCTATATTTCACTGTATTACACTAAGATGCAAGAGTCCTAAATGTTAATTTATCCAAATCAATCAATTATAAGTAAAGTATAACGTGTTCTAATCCAGTGTATTACCCTGTAATGAGTCCTGCTTGAGAGGCAGCGTGGGCCCAGTGTGCCAGCACACCAGCAGAACCAGACAGAAGATCCCCCTGTCCTCCACATCGCCTCGCGCTACCCTCTGTGCTGCACGTAACAACTGCAAACCAGGTGACACCGCTTTCCATCAGACGCAAACACTCGTTAATAACATCTCACGGGGCGTAAACAAACCAGTGCTGCCGTCCGCAATGAGATCCTGCTCTCCTTTGAGCAGCACGGTGATGTTTCCCATGGCTTCGCTGAGCTGCAGGACGTTACTACGGTGATCGCCGCCGTCCACAGGCTTATGTTGCTTAAAAAAACAACAAAAAAGACGACAACGCACGTAAGCATGATGACACGCTGTAATGACAAGATTGGAAACTCACCAGCGTCTCGTAGAGTCGTGTGAACTCCATGAAGTTGGGCGTGAGGATGCCTTTCTGGTAGCCTTGAATAACGGACGGCTGCTTTGTGACCAGCCATAGGCCGTCCTGTCAGACGCAAACAACACACACGTAAGAGTAGCACTTTGTAAACAGGGAAGATGAAATCAAATACTCACAGCGTCGATGATAATTGGTATATCTCTAGCTTTAGACTTCTCTATCACTTCCTATATTTAAAAAAAACACACAAAAACACTGGTTATAAACACATCACAGCCCTGAAAGAACACTGCAATATGCATGCCAGACCACTAGTGCGCAATGTGACTTTGTAAAGCAGGGGTGTTCTAACTTTTTCAAACAAAGGCTGCATACAGAAAAAATACGGTGAGGTGTACTTCGATATACTTCACATTTGTGTTTATAAATAAACATACATTTTAATGTAGCTCAATATATTCTAAGCAGGTGTAGATTGTTGACTTATATACAAAGCGGCCGTTAATACATTTTTCACTATATAAAATGTTCATTAATACATTTCCTGAACATTCAAATACTATAAAGGGTGTCCTACACATATCCGTATATTGGAAAAGTAAACATTTTTATACGAAAACCATGTTTTCTGTTAAAAGCATTTGCAACCGTGTGACTGCTTCCTGAACCAGCATTTCACGATGATTTCAATTAGTTGCTCTTTGTTCAAACGCATTTTCTAGGGCACGGCTATTCAACTGACAGCCAGGGAATGACTACATACCGGCCCCCCAGTTTAGTTCAAAACTTGGGAGGCAAACTTTTGTGTTGCAAATTCCCTAAAAACACTCAAGTGCTCCTGTTGTATACAGAGACTTGGACCACTATAAACACTTTGGCAGATCCTTGCGTTTACATTCTAACTTTGCTAGTAAATAGACACTGGGGCCCAAAATTTTGATTTACGCAACCGAGGCGTTCCTTAAGGCACCCATTTAAGCCCTCTCGAGTTTGGCAGTTGTATATTTTCCCCGTAATGTGATTTATGTAAATATGGTGTTGCTTTAGTTTATTTACTTCAGATGCATTCAGTAGTTATTGTTCAACTTCTTTAGTTATACTAGTGGCGTTCCTCAAGGATCCATTTTAGGTCCTCTCTTTTTCATCATTCGAGCTATTTAACTGGTGGCTTGCGATTTCAGTTAAAAAAACATGTCAGAGACTCACATTTTTACAGAAGGTTCCTAAAAACAGCAGAGCGTTCCTGTAACTTTGACAAAATAAAATGACCAAAATGAAATGTCTACTGTAGGTTCTCCAGAATGTACAAAATAAGATTAATATTGAAGAGAGAAGTGCAGTCCAGCAGTCCTTACTTAGCTCTTTGCAAATTTGCAGCCCGAAACAATTTAGTTGAATATTCTTGTTCCAGGCTATCTAAAATGTAAAAAATACAATGTTGAAAACTGTGTGTACAGAAACTTATGGGACACTCTGTATAAATATTATATAGGTCAATACATTTTTCTTTTTTTCCCTTACAAAAAAATGAATGGATGGGTTACTAGCTGTCTAATCTACAATTGTAAAAAAAAATAAAAAAAAATACAAATGTGTTTTAAAAGTCAATTTAAAGCAATTATTTATAGTTATATTTGCAGTTTTCTTAAAATTGTCCTCGAATATCCAAAGTGAGGCTAATACTTTTCTTTTTTTTTATATAGTAAAATATGTTTTTAATTTTTTATTTCAGTATGGCTCTAATCACCCTTGGTAATGTCCTGATGCAGGTCGTTTTTAACCATAAAAACTAGCTACGGGCTGCTAATGACTTCCAAAGCCACACTTTGGACACCTTTGTTGCAAAGACACACTACATCTAGTCTTTTGAGGATTATTTTTACCCGTTTGACAGTTTTCTCCACTTGAAACTTGGTTTAAAGTTTTTTTTAGGCCCCAAAAGTGATGTCATGACAGCCGAAATGTCAGTTTTCTCCACTTTTTGGGTTGTATAAACAGCAAATGTAAAAGCTATCCCATAGTGACCCAGATATCAGACAAATATTTTTTTCCCCTAAAAAGTCTGAAAATGATGGTCTAGAGATTTGTTATACTTGCAAACCAACAACTGGCGACAAAATCATTTAAACTTTATTTATATAGCACTTTTCATACACTGGCAAGTGGCAAAAAATGTGCTTTCTTTACATTAGTAAAGAAAAAATAGAAAACACACAGCAATATTGACAACAAAACAAGGCATTGCATCGTGGGAACAAATGCCACCTTTGAGGCGAGATTAACTAAAATTAACGCCATCTAAAAAATAATACACATTTTAAAATGTCAAAATACAATATGAAAAATGTAATAATAAATGAATAAAACATGACAATAATAGCAGTAATATTAGCAATAAAAAAATAATGATGTAATAAAATGACTTCCCTCTCTCTTAGTAACCTGCACATTTGTTTCAAAGGTTGTTAGCAAACAAAGGAGTTTTGATGCCAATTCTAATGCAATGAAGCACAGTTGTTTATTTGAGAAAATATATTGTTTTTAATCCTAATTTACAGAGTGTTGTTAAACCATAATTCAAAAAAATATTATATTTTGTATTTGTCCTTGAAAAAGAGCCCATGTCTCATATCCGGGTCATTGGATTATTTTTAAATCTTGTCCATTTAATGGTCTTGTGAGCCACATATATTTAAAGCGTGGGTTTTCGCTAGCCTAAAGAATCACTAAGTCCATGCTAATGCTAACAGATGGGCCTCACCTCCATGTTGTGGTTAGAAATGCATAGAAACGGTACGGACCTTGGCGGTTTTTAACAGGAAGTCTTCTCTCCCTAAACCGGGTCCCACAACCAGGCTGTGCAGTCTCGGGAGCCATTTGTCTATCTCCTCCACAGCGTTGGGACTGTCCCTTTTTAAAATAAATAAATAAATAAAAGTTACACACACACTTGGTATAGTTGTATGCAACACAACCCTCAACAATGAAACCTCTAAAGTGGAGTGTGTCGCACAATTCTAAATATACCTTTTAAAGTTGCACAAAAATCAAGGGGTTTAACCGTCATCATGCATGGCGGAAGAAAATTGTGGCGCTAACCATAGGACAATAATTTATTACGTCTCTGTCCTGGCTGTTCAGTACAATATGGCCAAAGCAACAATAAGTCAACAATACTAAAAGACGGAATGTACTCAAGAGTACGCTGCTTTTAATCAGTTTTTTTTTTCTGTTCTCAGTAGTCATATTTGTTTCACACTTAATTTACAGTTTTTGTTTTATTTTTTAAAAAATATCATGAATTCCTTATGCTAGGTGACTTATCGCCCATGAGCACTTGCGATTTGATTCTTGGGGTGACGATTTGATTCAGAATCGATTCTTTATTGAACATGATTCTCACAATATATTTTTTGGCATATAAATCACAATACACGTTTTTCAAAACCGGTCCTCTTAGCTGCTAATGTATATGCAGCGGAAAAGCCAAATATCACTTCAAAAACTGTTTTTAAAAATGTATTAAAAATAAATAATAAATTGAAACCGTTATTAAAAATAATAAATACATTTAGAATCAAAATAAATAAGAGTCGCGATTCAGATGTGACTGTTCTATTAAGCAGCTCAATCCAAGCTAGGGTCGAGAAAAAAATATTTTTTGGAACGGGGGTCCACTTAATTTTACACTTTAAAATTTTCGACCCTAACTAAGAAATGATTAAATATTTTTAACTGTACAGTTAATTAAGGTTTTATGACCCTGCAACTGATTATTTTCTACAGGAAAAACTAGTATTTTAACCATCAGTGCTTCACTTCTTTGGAGGTACCGCTGCTCTTTTCTATAATCCCGTTCTAAAATACTGCATGGATAAACAAATGTAAATAATATTGTTTAGAATGCATAACAATTGTTTGATTGGGGCGTATACTTACAGGACAGGATGCACTATGAGCTCAGGGCTGTATGATTTTATTACAGCTGCAGCATCTTTGGTGCAGAAGACGTGAGACAAGTCAGCACCCTGTAGGACAAGACGCCAAGACACTAAAGTGAAACATAAACAAAACAAAAAATTAGGTAACTGTGTTTAAGGTGTTTCCTTACCACTTTGAGTGCAGAGATGGCTGCAAAGTACGGCGCTCCAGTGTAGCTTTGAAGTCAAGATGAGAAACATTAGAGGCCCAAGTCAAACCGTCAATACAGAAACTTGAAACCCAATTAGGGATTGAGTGCAGCATACTCCTGACATCCGCCTATGATCCCGATCCGTCCGTCTTGTCCTTTATGCTTGTGGCCAGACAGCGGCGGGACTATCTTTTTCACCATGGACAGGATGTGCTCTTCCATGACACTGTGGGACGATGAGCCAAGGCTGTGGTGGCGTTCAAACACTGCAGGAATAAGGGGACGTTTAAACACTGCGTGAAGAACTAATACAGTTTCATTGAAGCGACTGAAAGCTGGTTGCAACCAGCAGAGGCGCTGTTAATTCGGTCTGGACAAGTTTGAACATGACTTGAAAATAAATAAGACATATGAGCTAAAAACCCATTTACTACATCTCAAATTATCCTAATTTAAATAATTTACAATTACTCATTGTTTAAATTTCCGTAGAAGCAATTCTTACACAAAGGAGACATAGTGTATTAAAACTCTACGAATAAATGACCACCTAATTTGTCAACATGTAATTAAAATATTAACATATTAATAATTGGCATTTTTTCGCAACAAAAAAAATTTTTTTTAACGGTATTTATATCCCGCTTAAAGGACTTTTAAGTAGTTCCATCCATCCATTTTCTACCGCTTGTCCCTCTCGAGGTCGCAGGGGGGTGGGGGATGTGCTGGAGCCTATCCCAGCTGCACTCGGGCGGAAGGCAGGGTACACCCTGGACAAGTCGCCACCTCATCGCAGGGCCAACACAGATAGACAGACAACATTCACACTCAAGGGCCAATTTAGTGTTGCCAATCAACCTATCCCCGGGTGCATGTCTTTAAAAGACAAAATCAAAACTTCTTTATAGAATATAAATTAATATCAAACAAAAATATGTTTAGTGCCGAAATGTAAGGAATACAGTAAATACAAAATGAAAATAAATTACATTAAAAAAATAGACATTTTGATCAAATTAAATACAAACACTGGCACGTGTAAAACAACCTATATATATTGATAAATTAAAAAAAGATCAATTAAATATTTGTAATTAAATTCAATAAAAGTAAATCTTTTTTTTTTTTTTTAAATATAGAATTGTATCGAATATATACAGGAAAAAATACTAGACTAAAAAATAAAATAATAATAATGAAGAGTACTTTAATTTCGCGAAATAGAAAATTTGGCCGACGATAGCGCTTTTAATATTGTTGTTATATCGTGATAATGCATGTTGACACATTCTAACTGCATCCTGCAAATTTGACAGCAACAAGCCAATGAACACATCCTCAACACAGAAATATTTTCCTCCAAATAAACTACATTTCTTACAAGTAACATTATCACTGGAGGACAAAGAATAACTAAATATGCTACAAAACACACCATGGAAGGATATGCTAACTGCTCAGCTAGATCTCAGAAACAAAGGTGGTCGAATCGATACAAATGTCGACAGTAACGATACCAAATATAGAATCAGTATATGGTCGATTAATAAAAGACTAAATAACAGCGCCTCTGCTGGTAGCAGCTGAGTAGTGCACTCCATTTTTTAAGCCTCAGTTGCTTCAAGACACAATGAATTAAATGAGGAAACCTTGATGATTGCATCAAAAATCCTCAAAGAACTTTCTAAAAAAGCCTCGGTGGTGGTAACCATGACAGTCTCGCCAATACCGATCAATACCTAATGCCTGAGGGTCCGAGCTCAGCAGGTGACCCTGTTGTGACAAACTGTCTGTCTGTGGCGAGGACTGGCGGTGTGTACACAGCGGCGATGGTTGGGAGAACACTGGAGCTTGAGCGGTCTTTGCCGGGGTGGGTGCCACCGTCGCCGCCACAGAGCCGGGTCGAGCCGAGATGTTGGAGAACATCTGGCCGAGCATCTGGAGCATGTGCAGCTCCCTGGCGTGCTCCGCCTCCCGCCGATGGTCCTCGGCCTGCAGGCGGCGCTCCTCCATGCGGTAGAAGTTGTCCTCGGCCTGGGCGCTCTGCTTTAGGAACTGCTCCATTAGCCTTTCCACGGGGAAGTTTGCACGCCGCCGCTTTCGCTGCTTAGGAGTGGAGGCGGGGCAGTGACTTGCCAATTGGCTGCTGTTGTGCGGCCTTTCTAAGGTACCTGAAGTGGATGACAGATAAGTGATTACATTACAGAGCTTCACTTAGCTAGTGTAACTAATGCCCGCTAGCTAAGGTGTGCAATTGTTATGTTGACTTCATACTAAAGCTAGTTGCGCGTTGACACAATAACGCAACATTAGGCGTGTTTCCGTGGACAGGTTAGTACATATTTAGCTACGGGAGAAATATTTCTATATACTTTTAATACCTTCTACTGCGTTAGCGACAAGTTGACTTGCAAGCGCGTTTGTTAGCCTCGAGACATATCAGTTGTATATAAAGTACACTCGTATTTTTTATTATTTCAGTGCCGTTTTTAAAGTTACCTAGCCTGAGGCTAGCACAGGGGTCCTCAAACTACGGCCCACGGGACAGATCCGGCCCGCCAGCGTCCAAAATCCAGACCGCGTAAAGTCCCAAGATTTTAAAAAAATAAATACAATTTTTAATCCATTTTCTACCGGCCCCCGAGTCAAAAAGTTTGGGGACCCCTGGGCTAGCAGGTTATCTGTGAGAAATGTTACACTTATGGATGTTTAAAGGGATCTTGAGGACCCATTCAAAAACCAGTTTATTATAGTGTTTTTTTTGTTTTTTTTAAATCGGAAAACAATCACTAGTAGCAGTTATAAGATGAGATGTGGACCAGAATTATTTAAATTTCACCATTAGTCTATAGGTTGTATTCACCTGACGTCACGTCCGGCTCACTAAACATGTTCCAGTAGACTCTGACCAGAGCGGAATTTTGCCTTTCTCGAAGAAAAATGCCATATGCTTTTAGGCTGGATAAAAGGATAAACGTTTCTTTAGAGTTCCTCGAGACATAATCAAGAAGGGCAAAGATAATGAAGTCCGAGGGAGCATAGTTTGCAGTGATCACTTCGTTAAAGGTTTGTTTGATATACTTTTTTAATGTTTACTATTTCCCATTTAAGTATTATCTTAATATTATTTGTATTTTATCTTGTTTCGAAGTTTAAACGCATTTTTACTTTGAGTGTTTCGTAAAGCACCAAAAGAAAGCAAATGTGAGCAAAACCTAAAAGGAATTAAGCTTTTACCAAAGGCAGCAATCATAAATGAAGCTTTCAGCACATACACAATGTTGACATCTATAGTCATATTTTGATGAAGACCGTGAAAAACATGCGTGTACTTGTAAACGGTGCGTGCAATAACAAGGCAACAAACATGGCCGTAGAGTGTAGACGCAAAGTTAAATCATGAAATGCAACCTTCACCGAGCAAAAACGATGCATGATTTATCCAGGAGAGTTTTGAAACCAATTTCCTTGACCCAGTCACACACACATAAGTTTCCATCTGTTTTGTCATGTAGAATTGCGTCTGGAGCACCAGATAGCTTGACATGTCTGGGAACGCGACTGACGGATAATCCTTAAGATCACTTGACAAATCGTTTTTTGATATCGTATAGGGATAGATTTGGCTATTACAGTATGTTGAAATATTTACTGTTTTTTTTGTTTTCATTGTAAACTATTAAATAAACCTAGAAAAAATATTAGGACACGATAAAAATGTAAAAACAAAATGGTATTACCCTAACTGGTGTGTGTACACGTAATTTACTTCACAGAACATATCCACATCAGAACATTGACCCAGAAAAGTGAATACAATTTTGCTATGTTTCATTTGACGGATTATTTAGTCTGGTCGCAGCGTTGGAAATTTGAATATGAATCGATTCTCATCGTTCACTTAAGAGCCATTCAAAAGACTTGATTTGTTCGCAAACGTCACAACAGGGTTTTTTTTCACAAGTCAACTCTAGTGCACAGACGTCAAATGTAAGATCTAATCCGACAGACCATTTTTATGGCCTAAAAATAATGTGTGTCAATTAAACACCTCATCTTTCTTGTTAAATGTATTTAATCCTTCAAATTTGACAGAAAAAAATGCGCTGCATACAGTTGCATGCATATCTTCTAAACTTTAACAGTATCTGATCATGCCAGAAGGTATTCCAAGCATTTTTTGTTATCATAAATAAATACCTAAATATCTGCGTGTCACCTTGCCTTATGATTTCTAAGCAATGTCGGTTTGTCGGTTTGTTAGTAAAAAATATAATATTCAAATGCGTTGTGTGATAACACCACAAGGCGATTATACATTTATGTTAAATTACAGTCAAATATCTATAGAGAGCACTCAAGGGAAACCATAAAAGTGGCCGCTAAAAACAGGTGACCACTTCACGCAGATTGGGATCCGTTTTGAGCCAGGCTTTGTGGTGGATGAGGGATGAGACGTTAATAGTCGCTACGATTCGTTGAGACGGCGAGAAGAGAGCGCGCTGAACGTTTGACAACAAATGAGGGATGTTATGACGTGTATTGCGAACGCAAGTGTAGTATATACGACACCACCTGCCCCGTATGTAAACAACCGCAGGCCAGCATGTTTGTTTATTGCTGACATTTATTATATTATTTAACTTGAATATCATGAAAGAAAGCAATTCATATTGTAGCAAGCTAATTCTAAAAAGAATGAACAATTAAATAATATCAACTGAGACTCACTCTGTCATCATCATGCATTATTGCAGCAACTTCTGATATTAGTCGGTCCCTCCAGGATTTCGCTGACTTTTTTGTGAATGTCAGAACCTAAAATCCCAGAATTTGCGGCAGCTTTTCCAGAAAGTTGCGATTTTATGAATTTATTATTAATGTTTTAAGTGTTCCTTGTAACCTTGATCTCAAAAAGCATAGGATTTCAACAAAAATTGGGAAACAAATACTGTATTGATGTTTTACTTGTTTTACACTGCACAGACTCAGAACACATTTTTAAATTACTTAACGGTTTAAATTCATTATAATTACAGAAAGAAACCACCAAATGTTTCTTTATTGTCCGCTCCGTTGTCTACAAAGTGCAGACATTCTCTGTTTATGTTTTTAATGCTTGAAAAGTGTTTGTCCATCCTAAACATTTGTGTACCACCACATTTACCCCTGCACGTTGAGAGCATTTGTGAACTGTTGAGAGCAATCTATAGCGGTAATTTTTGTTGGTAAATGTGAGACGATGAGCAATTATCATCACACTTCAACATTTCTAACACGTAAAACTCTTTGCTAGGTGAGCATTGCAAATGGAAATATGTTCTTAATTGTCTTCTCCTGGATACATAAAGGTTAAAAATGTATAAATAAAAAGTAAATATGAGGATGTCAGGACGCCGGTATGTTGCTCAATGTCTGTATACGATATTACCCAGAAGGCTTAGCGCTGTAGACAGAAACAGGAAATAGGTCTGAGCTACGCGGGAGGATGACAATTGTGCTGTTTGAGCAATAAATAATTGAAATATTGTTACACCTGGTTGTTCCTGCTTGGCGTACACAAGAAACAAACAAGTTGATTAGACAGTTGACGTGCGCCAGAAATGTGATTGTTTAATATAAACCGATTGGCCAAAATGTGGAGGGGAATTGAAGGCATTTAACAAAGTTGCAAGGCCACGCATAATTCCCTATACCCATCCATTTTCTACTGCTTGTCCCGTTCGGGGTCGCGGGGTGTCAAACTTGTTTTCATGGTGGGCCACGTTGCAGTTTTGGCTGCCTTCAGAGGGCCGGCCGCTTGTAACATTAATAAAAGAAACATAGATGTATAAGGATTAGCCGCATTATATTGTCACACAATTACCTATGCATTTGTTTAGTGAATGTTTATTTTACTTAAACTGTAGGAAAAAAAAAAGTCTGTGGATTTTGCGGTCAAAAAAAATTGTAAAATGGTCACACTTTTACTGTCAAATTCTGGTGATTGAGCTGCCAGTTTTTTGTTTGTTTTTTTGCATAAAAAATATGGTTGCTGTTTTCAGTGTATTACTGTAAATGTAAAAATGGTACCACAGTTTTTTTTTCTTACGGTAGGATTCTGAAGACCGAGCTGTTTTAGAAAAAATATATGTTGTCATGTTTACAGTGTACAATTTGATGGATAACTTGCTTTGAAATCATAAGGCTAAGTAGATATTTATGCATGTTTTCACCCCAAAAATGTTTCGAATGTACGATAATCTATCTGTTGCATTATTAGATGGATAAAGTTTAAAAGTGAGATTGGCTCCAGCGACCCCGAACGGGACAAGCGGTAGAAAATGGATGGATGGCTGGATGAAGTTTAAAAGATACACTATATTGCCAAAAGTATTTGGCCACCTACTTTGACTCACATATGAACTTGAAGTGCCATCCCATTCCTAACCCGTAGGGTTCAATATGATGTTGGTCCACCTTTTGAAGCTGTTACAGCTTCAACTCTTTGAGGAAGGCTGTCCACAAGGTTGCGGAGTGTGTTTAAAGGAATTTTCTACCATTTTCCCAAAAGCGCATTGGTAAGGTCACACACTGGTGTTGGTCGAGAAGGCCTGGCTCTCAGTCTCCGTTGTAATTCATCCCAAATATGTTCTATTGGGTTCAGGTCAGGACTCTGTGCAAGCCAGTCAAGTTAATCCACACCAGACTTTGTCATCCATGTCTTTATGGACCTTGCTTTGTGCACAGTCAAGTTGGAAGAGGAAGGGGACCGCTCCAAACTCTGCTCAGAGTGTGAAACTCTGCAACCTTGTGGACAGCCTTCCCAGAAGAGTTGAAGCTGTAATAGCTGCAAAAGGTGGATCGACATCTTATTGAACCCTATGGGTTAGGAATGGGATGGCCCTTCAAGTTCACATGTGAGTCAAGGCCGGTGGCCAAATATTTTTGGCAGTATAGTGTATATAACTGCATGCAGTACATGTATTTTTTTCTGTCAAAATAGAAAAAGAAAGAAAGATAAGTACTTAATTGATGCATATTATTTCCAAACTTTCACAGGCCATTAAAAATGATGTGGCCGGTCAGATCTGAGTTTGACACCTGTGCGCTATACGGTGTAAAAAAACTATTCTAACTATTCCGTGACGCAAAATAAGTGGCCGCTAAAGGCGAGGTTCATAACTCTACTTTTCTCTTTGTGGGGGAGGGCATTTTTAACAACACTAACGAAAGTTTGACTGTATATATACGGTAAGACGTGGCCATATCTGCTATGTGGTCCTGTATATGAAGACAAGCTTGACACGCTAATGTCAACATATAGTTGTGGTCAAAAGTTTACATGCACTTGTGAAGAACATAATTTCAAAGCTGTCTTGAGTTTTCAATACTTTCTACAACTCGTATTTTTTTGTGATAGAGTGATTGGAGCACATACTTGTTGGTCACAAAAAGCCATTCATGAAGTTTGGTTATTTTATGAATTTATTATGGGTCTACTGAAAATGTGACCAAATCTGCTGAGTCAAAAGTATACATACAGCAATGTTAATATTTGGTTACATGTCCCTTGGCAAGTTTCACTGCAATAAGGCGCTTTTTGTAGCCATCCACAAGCTTCTGGATGGATTTTTGACCACTCCTCTTGCCAAAATTGGTGCAGTTCAGCTAAATTTGTTGGATTTTCTGACATGGACTTGTTTTTCAGCATTGTCCACACGTTTAAGTCAGGACTTTGGGAAGGCCATTCTAAAACCTTAATTCTAGCCTGATTTAGCCATTCCTTTACCACTTTTGACGTGTATTTGGGGTCATTGTCCTGTTGGAACACCCAACTGCGCCCAAGACCCAACCTCCGGGCTGATGATTTTAGGTTGTCCTGAAGAATTGAGGTAATCCTCCTTTTTCATTGTCCCATTTACTCTCTGTAAAGGACCAGTTCCATTGGCAGCAAAACAGGCCCAGAGCATAATACTACCACCACCATGCTTGACGGTAGGGATGGTGTTCCTGGGATAAAGGCTTCATCTTTTCTCCTCCAAACATATTGCTGGGTATTGTGGCCAAACAGCTAATTTTTTGTGTCATCTGACATCACAAGGACAAATATAAGACCCTCTGGAGGAAAGTTATGTTGATGGCTACCAAAAGCGCCTTATTGCAGTGAAACTTGCCAAGGGACATGTAACCAAATATTAACATTGCTGTATGTATACTTTTGACCCAGCAGATTTGGTCACATTTTCAGTAGAACCATAATAAATTCATAAAAGAACCAAACTTCATGAATGTTTTTGTGACCAACAAGTATGTGCTCCAATCACTCTATCACAAAAAAATAAGAGTTGTAGAAATTATTTGGAAACTCAAGACAGCCATGACATTTTGTTCTTTACAATTGTATGTAAACTTTGGACCACAACTGTATGTGGGGACAGCTTGACCCTGGAACTGACAAATGAGTTTCCCCCACATGTACTTACTGTTGTTGCCCACTGTGACTTTCACCGGGATGGGGATGGGAACCGTGGGGTACTCCAGCTTGACTTCAGTCTCTGCAGGAAAGGGACAGTCTCCCGTACTCTCAGAGTACACATCCTGAGCATCCTCCGCATCCTCGTCCAAGCCGTCCACGGCCTCCTCCCCGCCGGCCCCGCTGTCTATGAACTCCTGGGGGTCCACTAAGGCGGGCCGGCTGCTGAGGATCCTCTCCATGGTGTCGTAGAACTTGGCTATTCTGTGGTACTGCCTGTTGTTGCGGAGGTTGCCCTCCTTGGCCAGCAAGTACTGCCTCTTCAGGCTCTTAATGCGCACCCTGCATTGCTCCGGCGTCCGCTCGAAGCCCATCGCCGCCAGCCTCCGGGACACGTCGCGGTAGACGAAGCTGTTGCGGAAGTTTCCGTCGAGCGCCTCCTGGACGTCCTGCTCCCCCCAGATGTTCAGCAAGGTCCTCGTCTCCGCGTCCGACCACAGGAAGCCCCGCGTCGTGTTGTTGAGCAGCATAGCCGAACTGCTGTTTGTGATGATGGAGGTCCTCGTCTGCTTTTTTTTTTTATTTTTTTTTTTAAACCCCCCGCCCTGGAGAGGTCGGTGTACCTAACCGACCGATTGTCCGGAAATGTTGTCTATTGTTCAAATATGGGACGTCGAATCTCGCTATCCTAGCTAAACCTGGCCATGTTTATCCTCAGTTTTTTTTTTAAGTCGCTCACAAAAATGCCACAAACTGACAAAGGACCAGCTTTCTAAGCAAAGCCCCATTTTAGTACAATTTCCAAAACTGACCTCTGATCGGTCCTCTGGAGGGGAACGGCCTGCTTCCACCCGCCCCATGGCTTTAACTTGATGTCTGCTGGGTCCTAAAGCCCACCCTGTCACCAAGCTAACAACGTAGGGTAGGGCGTCAAGCTATTAGCATTTCTTCTAATTTAGTGAATTTAACACAACACATGCAACATGAGAACATATAACATATATGCTTTCACTTTACCTTCCCAGTTTAAACTGTACAGGGTGGCGACAATGGACAAAGTGACGCTGACAAACAAAAAGGCGAACGTCTGAATTGGCTGCTGCTGCTGCTGAATGTTGCCATTCATCTTGTTCAAACTGTCAACGATGTAACCTACGGACACACTTTTCTCCACAAAGCTCACCCAAGGTGAACAACAAACTTCTTACCTAAAGTGGCAGTGCGTTTCAACGCGGACAACTGTACACAAATACGACTGATCATGAGGCTTTTCTTTGCCCACAGCAATACAGGAAGAAGTAATTCACGATGCCTTTAAGGACGACTCGGAATTATCCAACCCTACTAAAAACGTGTTGAATTCTGTGTTAAAAAGATAAAAAATACTACCCTTTTTTCTATATGGGCAATACAGGAAGAAGTAGTTCACGATGTGTTAAATGACTACTCGGAATTATCTAACCCTAATAAAAACGTGTTGAATTCTGTGTCAAAAAGATAAAAAATACTCCCATTTTCTATATTACCTAAGTTGTTTCAGTATATTTTGATGTAAAATCGTAATGTGCATGGTTGAAACAATTAGAAAAAAATATATAAAACATTTAATGATACATATTACTAGATACCTTTAAACTTATGAAGTGTTCATGACTCATGTACCAATAGTTGTTTTTTTATTATATTTTGACCAAAACAGGCAGCGATACATCGCAAACAAACAAATACAAATCTTGATTTAAAATTATTTAAACAATGAATTATATATATATATACATTTCCAGGAATGTCCAAATATGACAATGTTTGCCTGACACACGCTCTCAGGTTCCAAATGTAAAAATAAAAAAAAATCAATAGCTGGTTTGTAAGGGCAAAAAAGCGGAACGGTCAATTTATGATTATGATTATAATTAATTACTTTATATGGAAAAAAACTGTCACTAAAATCATATTGTGACAATGTTTATTAATTTGGGTTGTATTGCAATCTGAAGTGGTATAGCATGACTAAGCTGCTTACTGTAAAACCATATTGCATAATGCATACTAAATAAGACCACCAAAATATTGCATACTCATTACATTACATACAGTATGATTTCTCTTTTATCCTTCCCCGTTTTTGCGTGTGGGATAAAATAGTAAGTACTACTACTACCAAAAATGCATATATTCAGGAGATAGAATAAAATGTTAATTACAATATTTCAAAAACATATTTTATTGCGTGAAATACACAAGTGAAGACATTTTTCTGTACGTCTTATTGTGAATCTACTGTAAAATAACCAAACACCTCCAGTGAGAAAGTGTAATTACTATTATTAAGATGTATTTTTCTATTTTGTGTGCTTTTATTTGAAGTCAAATGACTGGACTTTGATATACGGGGTGAACCATACAATACATTTGGGTATCGATCCGATATCAAATTAATGCAGAGCGAGTAAAGTAATACTTTTTATTTATATTTTTACATTGAATCATGTTGTGATTTTTAATGGATGGATACACAATTTTGACCCCTTCACTTTACTATGGGTTCGATATTTGATACTTCTATTAGACGCGACTGGATTAAGGGTTTAAAATGGGCGTGGCCAACAGCGTCCGATGTTGAACCTGAGAGGCGTGATTGAGGACAAAGTTCCTCATTTTCACTTCCTGTTTCACCTCACTTCTAGAAAGTTCACGAAAAGTCCCCCTGCTCTGATTTGAGGATGAACAGCGCGCCGTCAACAGCCACCATTTTATACTGGGCCACTTGAAAAACATGGCGACTCTTACGAGCTAGTCCTCCTCCTCGCTGTCTTTTTTATTCGTCACTGTCTGAACGGTAACATACGGAGAACATGCCCCAGTCGTCGAAGATGAGGAAGCCCGACGTGAAAGTGGTCCTCCTGGGGGACATGAATGTGGGCAAGACGTCGCTGCTCCACAGGTACACGGAGCGAAAGTTCAAAGAAACCATCAGCACGGTCGGAGGGGCGTTCTTTCTCAAACAGTGGGGACCTTACAACGTATCCATATGGGACACTGCAGGTAATATTACCGTTAAATTTTTTTTTTTAAATATATGTTTTTGTCTGAACCTAAAAGTACCGTAGCCTGCTTGTTGTGTTGGCCCAATAACTTATGGTCATGTCTCCAGCTGAGGTAAAAAGTAGCATGTGACCTCAGTCTGGATGGAGGTCGTTATCTACAGTATATAACAATGTAACGTAAACGTACCTTCATGTCAAGTGGACCAGTGTTTTTCAACCACTGTGTCGTGAGATACAGTCTGGTGTCCCTTGGGAGACTATCCAATTTCACCTATCTGGGGTAAAAATATTTTTTGCAAACCAGTAAATATAGTCTGCAAATTATATGTTGTTTTTGAGTGTCGGTGCTGTCTAGAGCTCGGCAGAGTAACCGTGTAATACTCTTCCATATCAGTAGGTGGCAGCCGATAGCTAATTGCTTTGTAGATGTCGGAAACAGCGGGAGGCAGTGTGGAGGTAAAAAGGTGTCTAATGCTTAAACCAAAAATAAACAAAAGGTGAGTGCCCCTAAGAAAAGGCATTGAAGCTTAGGGAAGGCTATGCAGAAAGAAACTAAAACTGAACTGGCTACAAAGTAAACAAAAACAGAATGCTGGACGACAGCAAAGACTTACTGTGGAGCAAAGACGGCGTCCACAATGTACATGCGAACATGACATGACGATCAACAATGTCCCCACAAAGAAGGATACAAACAACTGAAGTATTATTGATTGCTAAAACAAAGTAGATGCGGGAAATATCGCTCAAAGGAAGACCTGAAACTGCTACAGTAAAATACCAAAAAAGGAGAAAAAGCCACCAAAATAGGAGCGTGAGACAAGAACTAAAACACTACACACAGGAAAACAGCAAAAAACTAAAAATAAGTCATGGCGTGATGTGACAGGTCGTGACAGTAGACCTACTTTGAGACAAGAGCTATAGTGATGCATGGTTGGTTATGGTTTAAAGTCATATCCAACAATTGCGACAATTACTTTTTACTGTCAACTGAGTTTCGTTTTTTAATGATTTCTGCTGGTGGTGTTTTGTTTCAACACAAAAAATGTGCCTTCGCTCAAAAAAGGTTGAAAAACACTGAAGTGGACAACCGGACAGTACAATTTGTTATCAAACTAATTTCCCCATCCAGTATTTATTTTCCTCATAGGTGTAAAAAGAAGTTAAACCAACGGTTAAACATAATAACAAAACCATCTCAAAATATGTTGTAGTAGTGCTGCTTCTGTGAATCCTTTTATGTTGTGGGTGACTTTACAGTCACGTTCCATCCGGTGACCCCAAAACATGGTTTGAACTCAAAGTTTCAATCAATCAAGGTTGATTTGTTTAGCCCTAAATCACAAGTGTCTCAAAGGGCTGCACAAGCCACAATGACATCCTCTGCTCAGATCCCACATCAGGGCAAGAAACAACTCAACACAATGGGATACAATGAGAAACCTTGGAGGGGACCGCAGATGCTGTATGTATCTTCTCAGCACTTTAACATTACTGATAATATGTGACAAAAAGTCATAAGGTTCTAATGTTTTTTCTATTATTTAATGTTTTATATACTCAGATTGTTATTCTGTGAAGCACAGGTGTCAAACTCAAGGCTTGGGGGCCAGATCTTTTTATGTGGCCCGAGAAAGCTTGGGCATAATATGTCTCAATAAAGTGCTTTATCTTTCTATCTTCATTTTGACAGAAAAAATACATCTACTGCATACTTTAATATTATTTAATAATGCGACAAATTTTATATCATAATACATTGCAAACTTTTTGTGTTAAAATAAAAATAAAAACTTTTATATCAGTTTGACGTATGTTTTCGAAGCAAGTTATCCATCAAATTGTACACTGTAAAAATCATAGATTTTTACGATAGAAAACTGGCAGCTCAGTCGCCACAACTTTACTGTTCAAAAAACAATGGCGCTGTTTTTCTATTCACAGGGATACACTGTATAAACAACAACCATAGACTTTATGGTAAATAAAAGGCAGGTCTGTTGCCAGAATTTTACTGTAAAAAAAACAGCGGTACCGTTTTTTCATATGTTAAAAAAAGAAACACTGCAAATTTTACTGTAACATTCTGGCGACTGAGCTGCAAGTTTTTTTTACTGACAAATCAGCATATTTTGTAACGGTGTATGTTGAAAAATATATATTATAATCACATGCATAGGCAATTGTGTTACAATATGATAAGGGAAATCCTTATACATTTATATTTATATATTATTCACTGTTATTGAGCGGCCCTTTAAGGGCAGCCATAGCTGCGATGTGGCCCTCCAATGAAAACGAGTTTGACAGCCTTGCTGTAAAGTGTCTGAGTTTTTGGAAAGCGCTCCATAAATAAAATGTATTATTATAATAATGACTCTAATTTTTAGGTTTGATCTGATAGCAGCATAAATACTAATCAACAAAACCTTTCATTGATATGTCATACGGATGCTAATCTTCAGCTAATGATGTTCTGTGTTGTCATTTTATTCCTAATGCATCCAAACTCGGTCCAGTATCAAATTACACTCGCTTGAGATATGCTAGCTGTTGTTTAAA
Source organism: Entelurus aequoreus (assembly GCF_033978785.1). Lineage (NCBI taxonomy): Eukaryota > Metazoa > Chordata > Actinopteri > Syngnathiformes > Syngnathidae > Entelurus > Entelurus aequoreus. The sequence goes on from NC_084744.1 coordinate 12,773,420, forward strand.
GCGATTCCGGTAAACAAAACTTTTTTTTTCCTGCAAGAAATTCGGAAAAACGCTGTATGCTAATCATTTCAGTACGCTTATGCTAATCAGTACCTTGTATACAAACTTGATCCGATAGCAACGCTAATGTCGCTGGAAAATCGTAACACTTCATAAACATCCCAATCAAGAGTGCGCCAGCTGTCATATTCTGTCTTGCTATGATATGCTGTGATGCTAAACTCATCATACACGTCATTCATTAGTTTGACTGGACAATTTTTGAGTACCGTATTTTTCGGAATATAAGTCGCTCCGGAGTATAAGTCGCACCGGCCGAAAATGCATAATAAAGAAGGAAAAAACATGTATAAGTCGCATTTTTGGGGGAAATTTATTTGATAAAACCCAACACCAAGAATAGACATTTGAAAGGCAATTGAAAATAAATAAAGCATAGTGAACAACAGGCTGAATAAGTGTACGTTATATGACGCATAAATAACCAACTGAGAACGTGCCTGATATGTTAATGTAACATATTATGGTAAGAGTCATTCAAATAACTATAACATATAGAACATGCTATACGTTTACCAAACAATCTGTCACTCCTAATCGCTAAATCCCATGAAATCTTATACGTCTAGTCTCTTACGTGAATGAGCTAAATAATATTATTTGATATTGATATTATTGATATTATAGTCCGAAAAATACGGTAAAGACAAATGGAAAAGTGAATAATAGGTGAAATAATCTCTGCCTACATGTTGCTTCAAAGCTCCGTGACAAATTCCGCCTCAGCAGTCCGACACAAGAGGATGATTGTCCGCTTTTCCGTCACCACACAATTGATTATGCAAGCTTTGTGAGAACTAATCTAAAAGATAATAATGTTCCTTCATGATGTTTACTGTCGGTGCTGCTTAGGACGTGAATCATTACAGCAGGACTGCTGCTGCTTGTCTGAAATATGTCAACAACAAAAACACTTGGATAAGAAATAGTTTGCTGAGTCACTCATACTGTTTGCACATTCAAGTGTTTGTTCTAAATGGGAAAAGTCTTGGATGTTTTTGAACACAATCAAGTCAGCTTTTAAAAAAAATGTTGTTCATTTTGAACAGCTGAGTTTGAGAGCCTTGTGTTTGATTAAGGTTCCTCTTGAGTCACCTGACAGGGCTATGACAGGAAGACCTTATGTCTCTTCAGGCTTTTTCCACAAATATGAGGATTGCTCAATATTGTACTCCCTCTCAGTGTGTTGTATTCAGAGAAATACCCTCTGCTCGTCACATTGTTATGATTTATGATCATTGTGGTTGCATTCATTGGGCAACACTCCCAGTAGGAAGATGGCCATACACAATAAGAAGTTTGTTGTGTTGAAACCGCTGACTTTTCTCATGTCGTGCTACAATATGAGAGTACTTGGCACAGGCGTTCATACATGTTAGCTACGCCGTGCCTTCACTGAGTAGCTTAGCAAACACATTTAGGAGCGTGATAGCAAGGAGTAACGTAGAAGACAGCAGGGTAAATAAATACCAAGAACATTATTTAATGTACCCTATCATGCACAAGTGACTTTTAAAAGATGTTATAAAGGTAATATGTTCCCCTACAGCAGGGGTCGGCAACCTTTACCACTCAAAGAGCCATTTTGGCAAGTTTCACAAATTAAAGAAAATAATGGGAGCCACAAAAACAATTTTAAAATTTAAAATGAAAAACACCGCATACAAAGCTTAAATGCTTTGTGCTATGTTAACCAGGGGTCTCAGACACACGCACAGGAACACACTATAATGTGGAAATTTGATGTTAGTGCGGCCCGCGAGTTTTGAATGAATGGCGCTTGATGGCGTCATACTTGCTAACCCTCTCATTGGCGTGATGGCACTGCTTTTGGCGCCCTCTACAGCCTGCCCAAACCGTGTACTTGCTCGACCACATGTAGAATGCAGATTCAGCTTGCTCACATAAGTGACAGCAAGGCGTACTAGGTCAGCAGCTACACATCTTACACTGACGGTAGCCTTATAAAACAACTTTAACACTGTTACGTTACAAATATGCGCCACACTTTGAACCCACACCAAAAAAGAATGACAAACACATTTCTGGAGAACATCTGCACTGTAACACAACATAAACACAACACAATCAATACCCAGAATCCCATGCAGCCCTAACTCTTCCGCTCAACCAACGCACGGAGGGAAGGGGGGGGGGGGGGTTGATGTGTGGGGGGATTTGGTGGTAGCGGGGGTGTATAATCTAGACCGGAAGAGTTAGGGCTGCATGGGATTCTGGGTATTGGTTGTGTTGTGTTTATGTTGTGTTACGGTGGGATGTTCTCCAGAAATGTGTTTTTCATT